>NW_026534349.1:18286340-18292805 GCF_026225885.1 Hylaeus anthracinus
TTACCCCTTATAATTTCTTGATTTCTTTATATATTTGTTATTTGCAATCATTTTTAAAAATACCTTTGTTCAAACCTAAAAAATTAGAGCGATTTGCATACCGACCAATGCAATTTAACAATTTTGTTGGGCACCGTTCAGTAAGACACGAGCCTGTGAAAAAGAGCATAATGGCTAATTGGTCTATGGCTCAGATTTCTTGAATCTGAAGAAAAATCTTGGTTAATGCTTAACTAAATTGTATAGTTGGGTAACCTTTACATAAAAATGTTAGATAAGCGTTTTCTTTAGCTTCTCTAACAAAGTCGCACATACATATATACGTATACTCTATTAAGGATGTGTGTGTATTATACTGTTATCGTGAAGATCGACTATCCAAACGCTTATCGAGAATCGTTTGAGGACATTCGTTTACTTTCATGGACATTCTTAGTATGTCCTCCATCGGTGCGCCAAACTGGGAAGTAGGTTATGTAATTCGATTATTGTGTTGAATTGAACAAAACTGTGTTTACCAGTGTTCGCTGGTAGGTGCATTTGTTACTTTGTGCCTTTCTTCTGTTACCGATCGTAGCGGTAGTCTTATGCCTATAAGTGCTAACGCGTATAAATGTTTTACTTGAATGCAACAATGTCACAACCAATACGGCAACAAATATATGTTAAAACAGAAATGTCTAAGCTGAGCTTGTTAAGATTTAAATTACGACAAATTTACCGTGTCATGTAGTAGAGTTCTAGAAACAATATCCGTACTAATGTAGGAGCCGTGTCCACAGTTGACAATTTGAAGTGTGGATTTCGACGTGCATGCACGAGAATACTCCATCGTTCCATTATATGGTATGGTAATCGTCGTAATCGAAATCTCGATGAGCTTAGCTTGGATACTTATGTGTTACAGTCATCAATCAGGTTAATTTTTCGAGTTACATTTACGAATCACGCGTCGTACAGTTTTCGTTCCAAGTTGGTATAAATTTTTGTAACGCCGTGAACATCAACTTTAGTCTACCGTTGCATTGCGAGTGTATTGTCTCTGACATTATGGTGATTCAAATTAGTATAACATAATCTGCCTATTTGTAGTATTTATGGATTTATATTTATCGACAACTTTCATTGTAATTACTGTACATTTGTTTATAGATACGTAGAGATAAATACAAGGAAAATCATTTTTTGAGGATACGGCGAAGTTCGGTGATAATAGACGCGTATATGTAAATTGAACAAATTCCTGACTAAGTGGCGAATATTGCATCTATATTTTTGCGTAACCAAAGTGTTAGACTGACGGCACATTGAATACGTGTTTATGCGTTTACATGTACGGGCGTATGAGTCTGAAAATGAATATCAGCGTGCAGATTATTTCTATCGTATTTTGTCTTATTCTTTTTGACGTTTTCTTTAATTAAATACTAAAGTTAAGCGTATCTTGGGTGCGTTTGCAAGTACGAATGTATACTTTGGAAGAATAGCATCACGTACATACACGTCCATTACATTGATCGAGTCAGTCACTGTAACTTTCACTATTTGTTTTTATTTCATTAAGACAAACTGTCTTCTTCTTACTGCGTTTACATCAGCTTCTCAAACAGATGAGATCATATCATAGGTCGCAATAATACAATAATACAATTCAAATCTAAATTATAAAGTTGTAATTGTTTGTGCATTTTACATGAAGAGTTCATGTGTTTGTGTACATGCATGTAGCTAATGTGCAGGGTTCCATGTCAACTTTACAGTTGAGATCGTTTGTGTATAGAGTATAGACGCGCATGCACGGAGCCGCATGAATACGTACCTATTTAATGTGCAATCAGCCTTAGTAATGGACCGATAATTTCATAGCGTTACAGGTTCCTGTATAATAAGGTTATAGAACGAATAGAAAGAAAATATATTGCGAGATATTTAGTTGTAAATAGATTTATTTTATTGTATATAAGATTTATACGTATAATATAAATATGTATACGTGTATAATTATTATTAGGATCCAAGGCATTTTTGGTAAGTCAATGACATGTTAAATTGCTGTTTATACTGTTATTATATCATTGATCTGCATTAATTAATACGTTTCGATACACTATTCACCATCAGACACAGGTATACATGAAATTTTCCGGCAATCTTACGGATAAATTAATATATTGCTAAGGCGTGGGCGGGGGTGGCGTAGGGGGGGGGGCTGAGTCTAATGGTTTACAGTCCGAGTTTTACCCGTCATAATCCGTCAAAAAACAATAACTTTCCATTTGCTAATATTTCATTAACGAATTAAATGATTTTTTATAAAAATGTTTTCAAGTCGGAAATATTTTATATCTAATAATTCCTCTTTTCCCGCTTTTGTCTTTTTTACTAAGTGAATGTCGCAGGTATTAAAATCCCTTAATTTGAAACAAATCTATATATTTAGTAATTTTTCTTGACGGCCGGTGTACTTGTAGCTATCGTATCGGGGCAATAGTTTCGTTCTCCTTTCCCGTATTCTTCACAGATATTTTTCTGTCTAAAATGTGTAAAAATATGACTCGACACAAATTTGTATATTATGGAAGTGACTAATATTAAACATAATTTTATTTTTATTTTTATTTTAGAAGAGATCGTTTTTTTTTAAAATGTGTAAACAAAAATATTACACGCCAAAATGACAGCCGTTTCGGATACTGGTTTCTAAAATTATTGTGATTTAAACGTCTGCGTCGTACACTGCGGCTTGGATTAACAACTGGAATTTTTAATGGAGAATTGTCAATCCAGTGGCATGGAAAGTGGCATGGTAAATACTTATTTATAATTTTGACATGGCAGCTGTCGATTCGGAAGGATCGAAACATCCAGCGTATATTATTCAGTCTCTAATTTCATCAATCGAGACAAACAGTTTGCTTACTCTCATATAATTAAATAGAATATATTGTCAGAGTTAAAGGGAGTATTTTGGAAACTTGAGTCGAATTGATTCCATCTATTCAAAGTGAAGTAAATAATAATTCGTTCTAATCCTGTAGCTTAATTAATTTAACTTTTACATGAACGTGTCATTACAACCGAATCGATTTTACAAAGTAAATGCCTTTATCGAATCCTGTCAGAAGAGGAAAAAAAATGTAAACAAAATTCAGGATAGTAAATATTAAAATTAAGATAAATTAAGCATAAAAATGTTATTTTGGTATTTCGATGGTTCGAACCCAAAACTGTTTCTTTTTTTCGGCAAAAAATTTGGAAAAATTGCACGACACGTGTCTTTATGATACTACGAATATGCGTCCCTTACCCAAGCTTATTACGTTACAAGTAAAAAGAGTAAAAAACGTGCTTTGATTCCATAGATCATGGTAAGCATTAAAGGGTAACACCACTGTAAATTTGTCAGAAAATCGATTTTTTGTTTATTGGCGTAAAAGTTTATTACCTGAAAGAATTTTTTTCGAACCTTCTCTAAAGCAATTCGAACTGCGCTATAAATAAAACAATTTTTTGAAAAAAAAATAACTGGTTAATGTTTGGGAGAAATTCGCCAATGTGCTTCTTCCCAAACACTGTTGTATATCACTTACAGTAGCGGACAAAACATTAAGACGAAATGAAAAAAATAAATGATTGATTTACTGTAAAAGATATAAATATAGTGTTCTACTTTTAGTATTAAGTAATTAGACATTTATTTATACACTTACAACAAAAATTTCATTATGATATTTTGCTCAGTAGCGAAGTTAGAAAAAAAGGAACGAAGTTTCTATAATATTTCGTCAGTCAAAAGTTTAAGATTACACAAAAAATAATAATTTTTGGTAAAAAAATATCCACAATTTTTGTTTAAACTAAATGTTTTGTCTAATATCCGTTATTTCTTATCACTTTGGCACATCTTCTTGGCATAGAATCTATTAATTTTTTACATTGATCTACCGTAATATTACTCCAAGCTGTTTCAATTGTAGAGTAAAGTTCATTTAAATTTTTCGGTTTATAGCCTTGTACTGTCTTTTTCATGATGCTCCACAAGTTTTCGATTGGATTAATGTCTGGTGATTGCGACCGGCATGGCAGCACGGTAATATTTTTTTCTTGAAAAAACTGTTTCACAAGTCGAGCCGTGTGCTTCGGATCATTATCATTTTAAAAAATAAAATCATCGCTCATATTGTTGCGTGCAAAATGCAACATTGTGTTCTTGAGTATGTCCATGTACTGAAAACGGTCCATAATTCCATTGATACGACATATCGGACCAGGACCGCTTCGAGAAAAACACGCCCACACCACGTTTCCACCACCATGTTTAAGAGTTTTTTAAACGCACCGTGTTTTCAAACTTTTGCCAATTCGACGTCTAACGTACCGTATCTCATCAGAACAGACGCGATTGAATTTCGATTTATCTGAAAATAATACCTTTTGCCATTCTTCACTTGTCCAATGCTGATGAGCTTTAGCAAATGCAAGTCGTCTTTTTTGATTCCTAGAATTCAGCAGTGGTTTCTTTTGGCAGCAATATTATTTGCACTACGAAAACGATCCTTCTCACTCATTCGATGAATCCGGCGATCCATTTTCGGGATTGTTTTCCGTGGTCTTCCGCTTTTCGGTTGATCGCAATACATGCCCGTTGTTGCAGAACGCAGAATAAACTACACTGCACTGGGTACATATAATACTTTATTATATTTTATTATAAACGCATATTACCGAGGTGGCGTCCGAATTCGCACTGATTCGCACTGGGTAGTCGTTCACCGCATGCTCGTACACGGAAAACGTTAAACAAACGAGTGACGACACCTCATAGGTCGGTATTATAGACACAGATACGTCAGTATTATATTACAATATCTCTACACCTGTCTTTAAAAATTTATACCAAGCTTGCTTACAAGCCGTTTCTGACCTGTTCACTATTTCAAGTAAATTCTTTGATTTACTCATAGTCTGTTCCTACCTAAATGAATTTTAAGCTATAAAAGGCACTCTAAACAATGATTTTGACATTCCAGAATCAAAATGTTCAAAAACTGTACGCATACTCACGTTTTACACAGATCGCCTTAAACTAATGACCACTGTTTACAAGTGCTAAGCGGTAACTGACTGTTGTGACTCCTACATTGTTTGCATTTAACAACTGACGATCTGAAGTTACGAAGGTCAAACATATAGCTATGTTATTCCAAAGAGGCAAACCGAATAGAAGAACAATATGCGTATAAAATGTTTGTAATCCGGTTTACAAATCATCGTCTTAAACTTTTGTCCGCTACTGTATATTTAAAATAAACGATAAAACGAGGCGCGAGCGATTTCGGGCGATCGACTGTCGAACGGGCGCTGCCTGTCTGTCCCGTCGTGGATGATTGGATGGATCGAATAGCTTAATCCCCGCGACGGGGAGCGGGGAGCGCCCGATACTCTCCGATCGATCTCGATCTGCCCCGAATTCGTCGCTCGTGCAATTAGTCGTTGATGAGTATTACAAGCGTACACCCAAGCCTTTTCTCGCTGTCTCCGTTCCTCCAACCGCGAGTTTCCTTTCGCGTTCGGCCGAACGCTTTTAAAGTTTCCGCGCGCATCGCCGACCAGTTTTACGGCCAGTTACGCGCTGCGATACTTCGTAAAGGGGAAAAGTCAACAGAAAATCGCTTCCGATTAGGCTTAACCAGCGTTTGTTTAATTACGGGAGGAACTCTCCGTTCGGATATTTAAATTCGCAGCGGTTCCCTCGAACAGTTTCGAAAAACGTTAAAACTGCACTGAAAGTATGAAATACTTTCTACTTAATTTATATGAATACTCACCAGCTCTAGATATAATTGCTTACAAGTATGACAGAATACAGTGAAAAGTGTGAAATAATTTCTATTTGAACTGCATTATGACTCACCAGCTCTTGATGAATTTTGTTACATTATTAGGTACAACATATTAAGTAAAATGCAAACTTTTTAGAGGTGGCGCAAAATAAAAGTTTGTAATTCCTGCTTGAGCTAGTTTTTGGTGAGGGCGGCAATATTGAACTGCGTGGCGATGCGGAGGGGGGGGGGCAATGTTGCATACAGATAATGTATATACTATCTACACGAAACTACTGTCTGAGTAGATTTGGGACATTCTTCTTTGCGGGGGCTGGGGGTGGAACTATTGATTACTCCTAATGTCTGAGTAGGTTTAGGATAGTATTTGGTAGGCGTGGCGATATTGAATAGTGTTGACGTATATGATGTATAAAGTAGATATAATGATAGCAATAATTTAAGGACATATGTTTTGTCCTTCCGACAGACAATTAAATCAAATTTGGTAATTTTGAATGTAGGTTTGCGCCGACTACGAAAAGGTTATTTATTAATATAAATGAAATAGAAATTATTTCATATTTTTAAGCAACTACACTGACGGACAAAATTAAAGGGACACTTTTTTAAAACGTCATAT
>NW_026534349.1:18293205-18359903 GCF_026225885.1 Hylaeus anthracinus
ATATGACGTTTTAAAAAAGTGTCCCTTTAATTTTGTCCGTCAGTGTATATCTAGAACTGGGCAGTATTTATATAAATTGACTAGAAATTATTTCATACGTTTTAGTGCAGTTTTAATACTTTTTCGAAGTCGGTTATATTTTTTTTCCAAAAATTATTTTATTTCACCCTTTTTAGTGGCAATCAATAATCAATAAGTTTCATGGAATAACAATAGTTATGAGTAATATACAGGGTGTCCCAAAAATATTGGAGCTCCTTGAAAGGGGTGGTGCGGGGGGTGGGGGAGGTGGTTTAAAACAACTTTTTTCTTAGTGAAAATGTTGTCCAATGCTTCGTGAAGAAGATATTAACAGAAAACTCCGGTCAATCAGAGCACGAGTATGCTGGTAGAGCACCTGAGAAAGTGTAGGCTACGTGATAGGCGTCCGAAGGCGCTGCACCGGCATATTTGCGCTCTGCTTGATCTGGGTTTTCTGTTAATGTCTCGTTAATGAAGTCTCGGGCAACAGTTTCGCTAAGGAAAAAGTTGTTTCAAATCATGCCTCGAACCACCGATTTCAAGGACCTCCAACATTTTTGGGACATCCTGTATAGTTGCAAATGAGATCATCAGGAATATATGTGCAACTAAATGTGAAAGGATTGATCGCATTTGGTAAATTCCTTGTCGAGCTACAGCAGAGAATAGAAATTTTGCAGCAACAATGGTATTAAAAAATGAAAGTGTCCATAAATTTTTGCAAACGGGAACATCACGAAATCATCTGTCATTAAATCCAGAAAGCTCCATCTCAATCGGGTAATTTCTTGACGAGTTACAGAAAAGAATAGGAAGGTTGCAATAACAATAGTTAAAAACAATAAAAAAATTCATAAACATTTGCAAATGTAATCATCGCAGAAACCTGTCCGGGAGCAAAATATATGGGGTTTCATGGATTTTGTTAATTTCAGCCCGAATATACATGAAAAATAGTACTCTTTGCAATAAAAAGTGATATAAAGTGGTAAAAAATAAAACAACGCCAAAAGTTTTTTTATGGGATCAAGTGCCAGTGATACTCTACCAGATGCAAGGGGTTTCATACCGATTGGGCAAGCCATTTCGGCATAATCGGCGAACAAACATTAAAAAAAGAAAAATATTCATGTAGAATTGAGTAACCTCCTCCTTTTCGAAGTCGGTTAAAAAAGACAGTTTGATGAAGAAGAAAGAGAGACTGATGAGGAATGTTTTTCTGTGTCCGCCTGCGATTATTTTGATTTTTGGATATGTTTTAAAGGACTGAAAAATAAGATACAGTCGAGTACCCGTTATAAGCCTGGTTTAGGGGACGTAGGAGAAATTTTAGCGCCACCATTACCGCGCAGTTAGTTTTGTTGCCCGACTACCTCTCATAAGCTTGTTCATTTTTTTTCATAATTTCAAACATCATATTTACGTTTAGTATTGATTTAATTATTTGCCGCAAAGTATATACTGTAATTTTCCCGTATTATTTTGTGCTTTTTTTCTATTGTTAATTAATAATAACAGTAATAATGAATTTTATCTTCATGCATACTCCTATGGATTACTTGCAATTTGCTTGCAACGTCTTTTCGATAAGTTACATCTTCTTTAACAAATCAAAGCATTCCTATATGTACTTAGTTTATAATTTTGACAATTTTAGGGCAGGCATATGCGGGGTAGTCTGGCACAAAACGTAAAAGAGTGATGAAGTGGGAGAAGTCGTTTCGACTCAGCAACTGTTGATTGAGGAGAAGAGCCTTATTAGGGACAGGCTTATGACGGGCATTCGACTGTATATGTTCTTTTTATTTTGGTCCGTTTTCATATTTAGGGGGTGAAACGACCTCAGAAAGTTTCAGCTGCAATAGAGTACCTCCGAAATTATCATGGATAGAAGAAATTTTTGTAAGGAAAAGTTTCATGGTTTTAAAATCAATAAAATCAGTCCACGTACAAGAGAGATTTCACAATATCATGTCATGAATCTATCAGAAACGGCTGAGTCTTGTTCTTATTCTTCTGATTCGTCAAGGAATTTTTCGTCAACACTAAGCCAATAGGAGCTAAGGCCGTTCGTCGATTCGTCGACTCTCGGAATCACTCGACAGGGCTCGTCGGCTGGCATTTTAATGCAATAAGAAATACTCGTGTATCGTATGTGTTCAAAAATCTTCCGAATTCATTTGTAGTACTAAGATTATTTGTAGTTGTAAGTGAATTATTTTTATGTTATATTTACAGTTATAATTACATTTGTTGTACAGCTTGTTAAATTGAAATAAACTGAATGTTACAGTTTACGGTCAACCGATCGCGCGGGCGCTCGAACGCAACGCGGCCCCTCTTCGCCTCTCGCACTCCGCCAGAGTCACACGTGGATCTAGTGTTATTGCTTGCTGGTCGGTTGGCGCATGATCACCAAACTAGGTCTTCTAGAGAAAAGATCCGCCTAAACTTCCCCCTTTTTTTCGAGCAGTCACACTGCATAGGCGTATCCTGATACCTGAATAGTGACCTGGCTCCGTTGTTCGTGCGGGCGTCCGGTCTTCGAGGGTTAATCTTACACCAATGATTACTATTGCCCTCTCACTCTATCTTGTTCACGGTCCTCATCTCGCGGTAGCGTTTGCCTTGGCCAATACCGAAAATGCGTAATTTGACCTGGCGAATACCGTAGATGCGTGTGGTTAGGGGTGTCGACCTTCTGCGCGCCAACTCAGCAGCAAGCGACAATAGCACGAGCTGTTCTGCTGGCCGTGGGGGAAGATCGACCGTGATCGTTGCCGTCGGTAAGAGACTCGATCATTGTGTCGTTATCGATAGCCGAAATCTCAAGTATTTATCTTACACGGATTCCATAATATAAGCATAAGAAGCCTCTTACAGAATTATCTCGCGGGAATCGTCGATTTCACTAATCCTCGCGTAATTTACGACGGCTTTCGGGGTTTTCGCGTCTTACATACTACAGATCGCCTGCACTTCGAACATTTTAATTTAGTTCTTGGCAAGAATTAACCTTTCCGTTTTGAAAAAGTATTCTTCGAACAGTATGTATTTAGTATGCATCCCAAAGGGTTTGCATGGTCCGCACTTTCATTCATAATTTCGTTACAACCTATGCTTACTCTACCTTTAAATTATCCTTATTCTACCTTATTCTATCCTTTTTTGTTCGTGGAGAAATGCATTTACGCACCCCTTGAAAGGAGGGGGTGTCCCCACCCCTGGGGCCGTCGGAATGGGCTTCCCGAGCCTCCATCCGGTCCACCCACAGCCCCCGGCGTCTTCGTATCCGTACTGGTTCAGGAAACTAAGAGCTCCCTGAAAGCCAGGACAAGAAGACGCTGACACCGATAAGAGAGAGTCGTCGGAGGCGTGATCCGGCACGCCCCGACCCTCCCCATTCCACTCACCAAGCGCCCCCACAAGACCCGGTAGTCCACGTGGGGATAGGTCGAACCGATATGGTCGGCCCGTTCCGAGGGGAATTATAGCTCCTCGGGGGGCCAGGGTCAGCCCACGCCTCGGTCCCCCACATTCGCCGCCTCTGGGTTTCTTTCCCAGGCTCGCTCGGCGGCCTTCTTCTGCGACATAACCTCCTCGCCAAAGGAGGCCGCCTTTTTTTTTTTTTTTACGTGAGTAAATGCGTTTACGATGGAGGGGCTAGTGTGGGACTCGCCCCTTGATTTGATATCAAGGGGAATACCCACTAAAACCTCACTGTGGCTGGCCTTGGCGCTTTGGGGAGGGGCACCGGGATCTCTTTCGAACGCTACCAGTGCACCACCTGATCGCGGGTGCCACAGCCCACGGTCTCGCCTGTCCCTTTTAGTCGCCTCTTACGACAACCAGAGATTTCTGTGGGCGTATTCTGCTCCCCGCCTCACTGGGAAGAATGCCGCTAGGGGCAAGCGGCCTCCGGTGACGCCAGCGCCGGGCATGGAGGGTTGGGGTCGGTTGACGGCCCCATCACGCCCGGCGACCCGCTGACGGCAGGCGAGCTCGAAATTCGAGCTCGCCGCCTATACATGCGGTGTCGCCCCTACGTGGCAGACGGCCAGGAGGAGATGAGGGTTTATGGAGGGACACCCCCCCCCCCCCCGGCGGCCGGGACGGCAGCTAACCGCCGCCTCCTAGCCCGCCTCAACCTCCTCCTTTCGATGCGAGCGGGATCGGTGCGCTTCCGATCCCGCTGGTCATCCTTCTTCCGCGAGACAGCAGCCTCGCAGGAGGAGGACACCGCTTTCCACGACCCCCGCTCCCAACCATGGCCGAAACGACGGGCAGGGAGCGAGAGGTCCCCTCCTATAGCCAGACGGAGCGCCCGCCTCTCTCTCCAGAAGGTCCGGGCACTCCTCCAACATGTGCTGCGCGGTGTCCACGTCCGCGCCACACTGATGACACACGGGCGCCTCCTCGGCTCCCACCTTATGGAGGTACTCACCGAAACAACCATGTCCGGTGAGCACCTGCGTGAGCCTGTACGTGAGTCGCCCGTGCCGGCGGTCCAGTCAACCATCGAAGCTCAGCAGAGCCGCCCTCACCGCACGCTGCCGAGCGGCGCCGCTCTCCCGGAGCTGGCGCCGCCACTTTTCGCGAGCAAGCTGTCACCTCTGGCGTCGGAACACTTCGACCGCCTCGTCCTGCGGATCGTCCCCGTTCCGGCGGAGGTCCTGCAGACGCCGATGCACATCGGCACTCCGCCTGGAAATCGAATGGGACGACCCTTTGCAGGGCGGCCGTCGCCTCATGGGAGATCGTGCGATACCCCCGCGCGATCCGGATGGCCATATGGCGCTGCATGGGCCGCAACAGATGCCGGCCGCAACGGCAGGCCACCAGATCACACGGGAGACCCGTATAGGGCCATCGATCGCACGACTCCAGGTAGAGGCGGCGGACCTTCTCCTCCAGCCCCCCGAGGTTGGGCAAGAGACGACCCAACAGGGTCGTCACAGCCTCAATTCGGAGGCCAGGCGGTCGAAGTGCCCCTTCAACCGCCAGCGGCTGTCCAGGTCGAGGCCCAGGTACTTCATGCGGCCCTCGACTCGGACAGCCGCATCACCCATACGGATCCAGGTGTGGGGGACCCGTCGCGACATAGGTAGCCCATGGAACATGACCACCTCCGTCTTTTGCGGCGAGATTTGGAGCCCCAAAGCCCGGATCCTTGCGACTACAATCGCGACCGCGAGTTCCGCCAGCCTGTAAACTCTGGTTTCGTCCCGACCCACCGCGATGATCAATGTGTCGTCTGCATAGCAGACCACATAGACACCGGATGGGAGGAGCCCGCGCAACACCGAGGGGTACTTGATCCACCTGTCCGACAGGTAGTCGGCCAACATGACCCGCAGATAAGGAGGCACTCCATGTTCTCGGAGCGCCTCCCGGATCGTGTCCCAGGGCAGGGTGTTAAAAGCGTTGGCGACGTCCAAACTGATCTCCAGCGCCACCCCACCCCGGGAGACCACCCGGTCCGCGAGGGCTCGCACGTGGTCGATCGCATCAAGTGTCGACCTCCCTCGCGGAAACCGTATTGGCAGTCGGCCAACTCAAGACTACCGTCGGACAGGCCCCTCGACATGCGGGCAGCGAGCACACGCTCAAAGAGCTTGCCCACTTCGTCGAGGAGGCAGATCGGCCGATACACCAATACACCAAGGCGAATCCGCGGGCTTGCCCTTTTTTGGACAAGGACCAGCCTCGCCTGTTTCCAGGCCAGTGGAACCCGCCCCGACTCTAGGCAGCTATCGAACAACCGCCTGAGCCGGGGTCCCAGGACGCGCAGCGCCAACACGAGCGCCCGCCCAGAGATACCGTCGGGCCCCGGTGCCGTGTTTTTGACCACCATGCGCCCGACGGCCGTCCCGAACTCTCCGTCAGTGACCCTCAGGGCGGCAGACCAGTTACTGGCCTCCGCCGGGAGTAGCGGCCGCGGGCCCTCTTCTGGGTCTATTGGAAAGAGGGTATCCACGACACGCTCCAGAACAGGGGGGTCGAGAGACTCCGTGACTGGGGGGAGGGGGGGGGGCGGGCACATGTGACCTAGCACAATTCGATATGGCCGCCCCCATGGATCCCTGTCCAGAGTCCCGAGGAGCTCACCCCAGGCACTCGCCTTGGCCCTCCCGATGGCGCGCTGGAGGTCCACCGTGACCTGTCGGTAGACCTCGTACAGCCCAGCCTCCCCCGCCGGGTCGCGGTTGCGTCTTCGGTGGGCCCTCGTGAATCGCTACACGTAGCGCGCAGCGCAGCAATCGCGTCGCTCCACCAGTAAGCGGCCCGCCTCGGGAGCTTCTTGACTCGGGGTATGGCGGCGTCGCACGCCGCCATCAACGAATCCCAAAACCAATCGGCCTCCCGGTCGACGTCCACGACTTGTCCAGCCGGGGCATCCGGCCAGGACGCGGCGAGGGCGGCCTCTTAACTCAGACCGAACCCAGACCTAACTGCAATAAAACATCCATTTTACATCCCATCCATTTATACTTTACAATCTATGCCATGCGCTTGACACTCGTGTCAGCTGCCGACTCTAAGTGCAACTCCGCACGTGACACTGGAAAGCGCTTCACGAAATAGCTACCTGGCTTTATTCCTTACCAAAACCAGTCAAAGCTCAAATTTACTGCAAAAAAAAGAAGCCAGAAATAATGGACATTTGAAATAATGTACTCTTCAAATTAGAACTAGGATGCCGAGCAATAATAAACTCAGTTTAATTCCAAACATTAGGAACCATTAAAACTTCAAAAGAGATGGTATATCACCCTTCCAAACCCTATAACTTATCTGCAATCATACCAGAAATTACACCACCACACCTAGAAATTTTGGAAAGAACATAACACAAAATAATTTTTGGAAAAAAAATATAACCGACATCGAATAAATATTAAAATTGCACTAAAATGTATGAAACAATTTCTATTTCATTTATATTAAATAATATTCATAATATATTAAATATCTATTTTTTTTTATATGAAATTATGCTAAATAATCTTTTCGTAGTCGGCACAAAATTAAAAATTTTTAATTCCTGCTTAAGTTAATTTTTGGTGAAGGTGGCAATGTTGTATGCTGTTAATGTATACATGTATACTGTCTACGCGAAAGTCCAGGTCGGTTTCCTGAGGTTGTTGATGGCAATAGACTTCCCCAGAAAAAGAGAACCCAATGCAAATGCAAGACTGCTTACAATTGCTCAAGACTAGAGTTTTACGTCGTTTACGAGAACTTACCTCGATGAAATGTAATACTGGAGAAGGCCATTGTTTTTCCATTCTCTTTCCTGGTCGGCTGTGTGAGGGTTCGTTAGAATAAGAAACCCTACCAGTGGTCACTGGTACTAATAATCAGATTCCAGGGTCCCGTTTGTAGTTTTACAAACCCATCACCATTGTGTGGGTGCAGGAATGGCCGTATAGCTGAGGTACTATCCTATGGAAAGCTCAGCCAGACAATAAATGTCTATCTGAAAGTACTATCTGCGTAGATTTGGAATAGTTTTTGGTGAAGGCTCCGATGGTGAAAAGTGTTAATGTATATTGTTCCGTGATGCGATAACTCACACCCGAAATCTAGCGATGACGCGGGTTTTCACCCTTTTCAGGATGCGGAGTGCATGGTGCTGTTTTTAGGGAAACAGACGTGCAAGGTGCGAATATGGAAACGAAATGAGTAGGTGGATAGAATTTTCAGTCAGTGGTATGAAAGATCGTTGTAATAATGACGTCAAGTTTATTGTAACACTTATTTGTTAAATGTCGGCCCGTTTTGTTCGTAATTATAATAAGTAAATTTGTATGTTACGTATACAGAAACTCTCCGTTTTTAGAAGCTCGCGTTCATTAATCTTATTTTATCTACCCTTCTGGAATTTGGAGCTCGGTCTCACTGGAGTGCATCCTGCAGCTGCATCCTCTTAATATCATCTTTGACTCGCGTTGCGTGGGATACTTTCTAATCTACCCTTTTCCCAGGGCACACAGCTGCCGACCTCAGAGCAACGAAAATCCTAACCGTCAAATTTCCTAATATGGAAATCACTGGCGGTTCCCCACCAACATTTAGGGGTATATAAACCCACGATTTTCGTTGCTCAGGGGCTAGTACGAAAGAGTTACTCGTTAGAGACACATTGATCGTCTGTAGAGTAGTACTCTAGTGAGATCGGCCTTCAGTTCCTTTTGATTATCGTTACCATATAGATCCGCGAAGACGGTTTTAAAATCTATTACGGCCATAAAAGTACTCTCGACCCCCGCATCGCCAGTGCGTCAACACCGCGCAAGACTTAGGTAATTTTAACTTCATACACTAACCGCGACAACACGACACTGGACACTTGTAATTAGTATAGTTACTTTTGAATATATACTCTTTGTGTAAACTTAAAAGTCTGTAAGATTAATCATCAAACCTTTACTTTGAAATCACCACTCCTAGCCAGTGTAACGATCCCACAACATAATAACTTTACCGCTCGAGTTATTATTCTATTAAATTAACAAGTTGCGAGGCATTATTAACGACGCGTGTTACATTTTAACGATACGATTTAGTCATTGTGTACTCAACCCGAACTTCTAAACTTAACCTATCCTGCGGTTACCCTTTACTGGGAGATACCGATTCCTGCAACTATCTGACTTCGCTTCAGAGTCGTCTGCATTATCTACTCTATCCTCAAATCTTCGGCTCCATTGATACATACTAATTAATCGTATCAAGCAATTCTCGAATCCACCCCACTCGCAGGGCTCACACGCGCATCGCTATCGCCCTGGCTCGTAACATGTATAACCACACACAAACCGAAAAAGGTTCGTTAAACTGACTTGATCCACCGGGAATGTACCTTGGCAATGACGAGCACTTATATGGAAAATAAATGCGCGCGGAAAAATGCACACGCGATTTATTGGACAGTAGTAAAGGTAGGCTGGTTCTAAGCCATGGGGCTCTGAGGGGGGAGCGGGGGAGGGGGGAACCGAGGGCGAGGGGAGGTGTGAGGAGAGGGGAACTGAGGGAGAGGGAGGCGAGGGGGAGGGGGCACGAGTGGTGGGGATTGGTAATTATTACCTACGGTCGGTAAGGTAGGATGCAATTATTACCTACGGTCGTTAAGGTAGAGGGGGGACACCACTGGTCGGTAATTATCAGTGATCGGTAAGAAAGAAAAACGCAAATTTTACATGTAACGAAATAAATTCGTAAGAGTGGGGGAAACCGTTCTCTTCGCGCGCAGGAGTGGGGGCGCCGTTGCGGGCCTCGCGGGTTCCCTCTCTCTCGCGCCCGAGTATTTTCTTCCTCGCACTCATGCCCCGTGCAACATATAATATTACATTACAATCTTTGACTCAGCCATCGGTAGGAACGTCTCGCGACGGTGGCCTCGAGCAGAAGATCCAAAAACGCAAAGTTTGCAAATTACAATCCGGCAGCAAATCTTTTATTTGCGCGATACAATTTTTCAAGGACTAGATATTACAGAAACAGTAGGGGTGACATCATTCTTTTGATGATAAGAATACTGGAGAACGTGCGAAGGAAACATTACACCGGATGAGAATATGATATGGGAGGAAATGCGCTAGAAAGAAAGACACATATATCCAAGCTATTTCTTTTTATGATAAAAATATGAAAAAATGATAAATATATAAAATATGAAACTATAATAAAAAAATGAATAATATGTATATAAATACATATAAAAAACTAAAATAAAAAATGAAATATATAACCATAAGAAAATAAAATAAAATAAAATAAAATAATGAACCACTTTGCATTAGACGGTGACAAACCCGTTGATATAATAAAAAATGTGAAATAAAAAATATGAAATAAAAATGCAAATAAAATAAAAAACTATACGATATCAACGGGTTGCCCCCGTCTTAATGCAAAGTGCTCCATCGGTGTAAATATGAATTGACGTGCGATGCAGACGTGGCACCGCGCCACAGGTGCATATATGTATGATTGTCTCCCTACATCGCGCACAATTCGTGAAATTGATGAAGCGAAGCCGCGGGATCGCCAGATGCGCCCCGGACGGTGGGCAGAGCACCCTCTCCTCCGGTGGGAGCTCCCACCAACACGAGGCGCAGATTCGGCGGCGGAAGGAATCATTTGCCTCTGGGATGACGATGCCGCCTCCAGTCCCTGCATGCACACCAGTGACAGGAGGTACCTATACGCCTCAGAGTGCTCCTCCGGGAGGACCTCATCGAAATCGAACTCCTCAACGTTTTCCGGAATGTTGTTGTTGTCAATGTTGTATACAGGCATTTTTATAAGAAAAAAGAAATGATATTTTTAATATTTCTTTTCACGCACGCACATTCAGGAATATCCATTTCACTGTCGAGTTCGTGGCGTTATCAATATGACACATTTGCCGGTGAAATGCTATATCTACATATTAATAATCTAGTATTTTTAAAAAATGTTTACAACATTTTCACACATCGATAACGCCAGGAACTGGTCACTACTGTTTATGTATTTTTCACTTATTTTCGTTTTATAAATACGGCACTTCACGAATAACTTTCAAGCAATTGTCTTAACCACTGTCGGACTGCGAATGCCTTTGAAAACGTTACAGCGAAAGATCCAATCCAGCAAGAAACAAAAACTGTTGACTACGCATCAGCATTTGTCGGGGGAGACTGATATAATCCTTAGCGAGTATTATGATAAAGGTTTGATAGATCGGATCCAAGAACCGATCTTCCAGCGAGAAACAAAAACTGTTGAGTAGGCATCAACATTTGTCGGGGAGGCTGACAAACATTTCACCGGATGAGAATATGATATGGGGGAAATGCACTAGAAAGAAAGACGCATATATGCAAGCTATTTTTTATTGATAAAAAAAATACATACATTTTTTATTTCTGGTATATCAGCCACCAGTTGTATAATTTAAATACATTTTGTAAAGCGCAATTCGTTACATGGTTTATGCATTGCATGGTATTAGTAACATCAAGATTTTTCAAACACGCGATATCTTTGTAATCAGCATCCATGGTCTCAATAGTTACATTCACATTTCTATCAAGTAGATTTTTCAACCAGTCATGTTTTTGGCTTCCTTTGACATATGCGATAGGCCATGCATCGTCGTCGTCGACTACTGCCGTTGTAATCAATCGTTTCGCCATACTGTATGGAACGAAACCATCTTCCCACGACAGTAATACAAACAGCCCATGCAACAAAAAGTTGTCCGTGTTGCAAAGCGTTTCGTAACAGTCGTATCCGTAATAAGCTTTACGAAAACGTGCATACATATCAAAAAGAATACCATATCTGTTTCTATCAAAATCAAGATTCAAGTCATCGTATGGATAAAAGTCAGAGTTTCGATAAAGTTTCATGTTAGTCAATTTACATGCATCGACAACAGCATGTTGAGCGGTACACAAAAGTTAAAGTAACCTATCGGTATGTTTGACTGTGTGATCCATCCAGCATTCCGTAAAATTAGCGATTTGTCAAATGTTAGGGAAACAAAATGGCGTATGGGTTGTATGTGTGAGTCTCAATCTTGGCGATGCTGTCGTCAAAGATCGGTTCACCTCCAATGTTTAAGATATTAGTCATTTCGTACAACCATACTCAACGGTTTCAGAAATTCAGTATTCGATGCAGTCAGCTTCGCAGGTGATTGTCTTTTCGCCCAATGATTTTAGACCGCCAATATTCGATACAGTGAGTTTCACAGGCGATCGAATTGTTTTCTCTTTGTTTTCACGTGTCGTCTGCTCCGCTTCATTCAATACAAGCATCTCCCACTACGGCCGTTGTCTCCGTATATGCAGTCGAACGGTGATCTGCACCCCTCGAAAATCTAACAATTGACCGTCTTGATCCACGACGCGAATAGTCAAATCCGAAATGCTTCGTGCAGTGATCGGAAGGTAAATGATCTGTGTCGGTCTTTCCGATATCTTATATCCAGGTGGAAGGCGAAAACTCATGTATCGTGTGCACGCTCTTGTTAGTGCTGTAAGCACCAGCCGTCACGTTGCATTAATGCGAATAATATTTACGTCATTACATTGATTGGCGCATCCGATTCGTGCCATTTTCGCGGTTGCAGCATCCGATTCGTCGAAAACCCCAGCAACGAGCCAATAGTATTGGGTTTGGTAAAATTAATGCTGTAATCGCACATGATTTCTCTCTTCATCGTATTGTTGTTAGCTCTAAGTATCAGGGGTTCCCCCCCCCCTCATTACTATGCGAAAGCGATCGTTGCAAATACATGTGAATGTCATCCAGCTCATAAGATCCTTCCGGAATAATGATTTGCTTATCATCGTTATCGTAGTAAAATTTATTATTCGACAAATTTACATTCGGTATGGTGTAATAAGTCTCATAGTCCGTAAGACCGAGCTCGTAATCACCATCCCTCAAATTGATGGACGGAAAATAGCTTATTGCGAGAATGCTACTTTGGCCGGTGAGCGTTAACGTCAGCGACATGTTCAAACAAATACTGGAGTTAAAGCGTGCAATGACTGCCCTTAAATTGATTGTCAATCGTCTGCAGAAACTGCTAACATAGCTGTCCGCAATTGCTCTGATTATAGCGCTGATAAGGCCTGTGATTATACTCGATTACACTATTCTTGAAATACTGTATCAGTTCCCTCGGCGGTTGAAGATTGCCAAAACTATCGAAATATATGGTGCGAGTTCCCCGTTTTGCGTACGCAACCCAATGAGTACCAGGTCCCTCGAAAGTATCCAAATTTACTATTTCGCTCTCTTTCCTGTGTATCGCATCTGTTGGTAAAGTATTGCTCATAAAAATACCCCTGAAATATGGAACACGCATACGCTTTGCCACGTACGCTTTTTTTTTTCTCTTTGGAACTCCTCGTCCGCGTTTGTACGGCGCGAGATGTACTCCGCGACCTTCCATAGCACGATTATGCCGTTGCATTTCTTCCAGCTGTTTTTGCGCAGATTTGGCGTCGTTCACGGCCTTACCCACGCCATCAGCACCACCGGTTAACGCTCCTATAGCTGATAAGGCGGGAAGGAGAAACGGGAGGATACCGCCACGCTTTGTTATCGGTAGAACTCGCTCCCCCTTGTTCTTCTTACTACGACTCTTTTTCTTCTTGAACCCCATTCCAAGCTTCGTCTTAGCTTTCATCGCAGTCCAAACAGCTGCAGCAGTCGCCCTTTCGTCGAATGTAGCGTCCTTCGCAGTTATGCGCTGGACGTTCTCGAGCCGTCCTAGACAGCTGCTTCCAACGGATTTATACCTCGATCGCCGCGTGCTAAACGTTTGTCCAGGCGTGTACCCGGCCCGCAAAATTGATACCATGGTGCGTGTAGCTCAAACGGTAATTTGTTTATTAGAGTATTTATAAGTCCTGCTCCTGTCCTTCTACGCATAGGTAACAATCTTTTTTCATAGGCGTTGGTCCGTCTATGTGCGTACGTTGATCTGGACGATAGTAATGCAAGAGACACTTACGATAAGACTGGACTTCAGGATCAGCTCTTATATGTTTCGGCAGTTTATCCCACGCGTAATGAATGTCGCTAGCGAACCGATTCAAGAGTACTATCTTTGGCACGTATTCCAATTGCTCCACAGTCAAGTCGAACAGTGTATCACTATCGATCAGTATGAAAGCCATTTCTACACTGGCTGATACGTCTGGGTCACGCTAGTATAAATACCTCCCAACATCGACACATACGTTTTCTTTCATTTTTTACCTCAGCTACGATGCGGTTCGTGCGCCAATCACCTGCGATTAGAGTGACTAATGTAGACAAAAAGGCACAGTCTGAGAAAGAAGTACGCAAACATGGAAACATGCTACCGACCTCTATACATGGTATCATCTGTGGCCCATCGAATTGCGGCAAAACGAACATTCTGATTAGTTTGTTAGAAAGTCCGCACGGTGTTCGCTTCGAAGACGTATACGTGTACTCGAAATCATTGCAACAACCGAAATATCGATATCTAGAAAATATATTCTCGTCGATACACGAAATTGGTTATTTTACATTTTCGAATAATAGCGACGTCGTTCCATCAAGCGAGGCACTTCGGAATTCGATTTTATCTTTGACGACGTGGCATGCGATAAGCAAAATGCGGTAAGAGAATACCATGCAATGGGTAGGCACTCGGACGTTGACTGTTTCTATCTTTGTCAGACATATGCGAAGATACCGAAACATCTGATACGCGACAACGCGAACCTGCTGATCGTGTTCAAACAAGATGGTACAAATCTGAAGCATGTATACAACGATCATGTAAATACAGACATATCTTTTGACAATTTCTGCAAATTGTGTACCGCTTTCTGGCAAGAAAAATATGGATTTGTCGTGATTGACAAAGACAGTGCGTTATGGAATGGTCGCTATAGAAAAGGATTTAATGACTTTGCAATATCGTAACACGTCCAGTTATCTCCGATACGTTGAGAAAGCAGTGTTCCAACATGAGCAGTAACAGCGTTGAAGATCGTGAGAGGATAGCGAAACAGATTGCAACAACGAGCGATTTGATTTGCAGAAAGTATTGTGAATTGAAAACTGGTAAAATTGACAAAGAGATTGCGTTGGAAAAACACTTTAAACCTGTTACTGAACCACTGAAGACAATTGTCAGCAACACGTTAAGAAATTATGATCTACACAATAACACAGATATCGGAAGCGAACCATTATCCACTCCGAATATCAAGGAATCGGATAAAATACAATTAATTTTGTGGTTAAATTTCTCGAAACCGCCAAATATAAAAAAAATTGAGATTAAGCAGTTTACCCTAAATGAACCTGATAGCCTCTACACCGACCTCTACACCGATTAAGACAGTACCAACAACAACAACAACAACAACAACAACACGCTTAGCAAACGAAGATGATTTTGAAAGTTCAAACAGCTATTTCTCGACATCTGTTCGAAGCCAATTGCAAACGCCGGAAGGTCCACTGAGTCAAAAATACATCGCACCTGTATTACGCGGTGACGTAGACGTTGGTATGGATTTCGTGTACGGTGTTTATCTCACCAATGATGGACTGATGCTCGGTAACAAGCATGTTGACGTGGACAATGCGGATAACATAATTATCGATGGCATACGATATTCGGGGACACCCGGCCTTTATGAACTGATATTCAAGAAAACTCCGGATAACGACATTTACACTGAGGCTGATGAACGCAAATACAGGGACATACTACTGACAACGAGTGCGCATAAGCACAAGCACAATTTGTATGGTCAAACATTAGGCAACAGAGGATACAAGTACAAACATGTAAGCAAACCTTTATTGCAAGATAAAAAAGTTGAAAAAAGCATACCGTGTTCCATGAGATTAACCAAAAACAACATTGATTACGTTCACTAGAACGATCCCAACGAACTCGTAGATCGGCTTCGATTGCTCGAGGCTTCACGTCAAGCCAGTCACAATGCTCACGACAATGAGATGCTATCGATTATCGAGGAACTTCGCGAGGCAGAATTCATTATAAATTAAGCTGCACCTTGGCGATACAGTCAATCGTTATTAAAATATCAATCAACAAGTTTGGGTCATCGATTGGAAGAATGGAATCATACTATCATTGGAATGGAGTAGTCGGAAATTATGTACGCGACAACGCTCTTTGTGTTGTCGGCACCAATTATGACGCAAAGTCGCGCAGGATTCGATGGGTAGCATCGCCTGTAGAGGATGGCAATGCTATCAACAAGCTGTACTTGCATGAAAACATGGCAGTTATAAAAAGTCGACAAGACGTATTCGACAAAAAGATGATTATGTTTCAAAATTTCGTTCAGAGCTTGAAAGATGAGCTGAATAAATTAGAAAGAGATATTACCGAATTCCGAAATCTAATGCAGACACATCAATAGCTGGACATTGAGCGTATTTACCGACCGACATACTGATCAACAGAGCGGTCAACCGACCGATCAACCGACCGACATACCGGTCAACAGACCGGTCAACCGACCGACAGACCGGTCAACAGACTGGTCAACCGATCGATCGACCAACCAACCGTTGCGTTGAGCACTTATTTAATGTTTGATAAGACGTGTACGTCAAGTCTTTGCGTCAGTGTCGAGTCATACATGACTGCGAAGAGAACTCCTAGTACGGAGAAACGGCGTTTCGTGGAAGAATTGCATGCTCCGGTGAGAAGAAATTTTCCCCGAAGACGCGTCATAGTACATGGGTACGACGACTTATGGCAAGCGGACGTGGTCGAGATGCCACCTTACGCGCGGTATAACAGAGGTTTCCATTGCATACTCACTGTTATCGATGTGCTGAGTAAGCATGCATGGGCCACACCCCTCAAAACCGTGAGTGGAAATGAAGTTTCTACAGCGATCGGAAAGATAATCCGAAACAGTGGAAGGTATCCGAAAAATTTGCAAACCGACAAAGGAAAGGAATTTTACAACGCAAATGTGCAAAAACTTTTGTCAAAATACAACATAAATCATTATTCAACGTATTCAGTGATGAAAGCGTCAGTCGTCGAGCAGTTCAGTCATACACTCAAAAACGACACCTTTCGCCTTTTTCGTATCTTTTTTACCATCTACACGCAGTGCATACATTTTCGCTCTGAGTCCAACAAATTCTGTCATTATTGCCCCATTGTTTTCGTCTTTCATCAAACCGGGGACTTCTTTGTTTACAAGCGGTATATCGTAAACGTTCCCTACCGGATAATCGCTGGTGTCAAATCGATTAATATCGCGTTTTATAGTATCATAAATATTCTCGCACTCGATGTGGTAAATTAAACTATCCGTATCGGTGTACATAACTTTACATTTATCGTCATGTGTGGGTAACATGTAATCGTGATGGAATTCATACAAACAAACCTTAGATATATCTAGTCTACAAATACCCACATAGATTGGTTTGTTGAACTTCATCGCAAGCTTTCGCAGTTCGATGGCAACTAAGTTTTCCGAAAACACGCTACGACTGTGGAAATTTGGTTTGAAATAAGGGCTTCCGTTCCGTACCTCCCTTCCCATTTTGTTACTAATTTTACATCGACGTGATTGCGTACATTCTCCATACTTTTGCCAAATACCGCATTGTTCATCAATTTATACAAATTCTTTTCAAAATAGTTTGTAGCGAGAGTTCTAAACTTTGTATTTAATTCGATGTAATCGCGGAGCCAGGGTGATTGTGCGAATTGGAGGACGCGGTGTACCTTTGTAATACGAATTCCATGTCGCGTGCATTGCTCCAGGTTACGATAGTGGATAACGTAGCGCTGCTTATCGTATAGAGTTACAGCAGCTTGTCCTCTCTTTTGCCAGGTGGTTTGGCACGTGTGGGACAGAACGGCAGGTCCGCGTGAATGTCGTGCAAGCGTTGGGGATATTCTAGATCAACCTCTAGAATATAACCCGTAGGCGAATCGGCAGCAATCGAAGACACGTCAAAGTTTGCAACGTTGTCGACCCATCGAAATTCTGCATATGGCAGTGGTTGACACATTGCCCACCCATACAGATTATTCACATCAAAGTACATTAAGTACGACGATGCTGTCGATGGATCGTACGACTGCATGTACTTATTATTGGCTTTCGCGTATCTACCTGAACATTGACTTAATCCGCCGCGTATACCGCATTCGATAAACAGGACCATGTCGATATCTGTTAGTAATTCGAAATTAACTTTTTTATGCTTCTGCATGGCATCCCACGTAAAACCCGGCAGAGTGTAATAATACGCGGGATCGAGTCCGTAACTTGTTATACAGCTTTCACGAAAATTTTCAAAAATACCGACCAACAGCAAGACATCTGTTTTCAAATACAAATCCTATACTCGCCCAGCGTTTGAATGGAAAACCGTGTCCACACGTTCTCGGCGTGCGCGTACTCGCTCTCCGATACTGTATCACCCGTCAAGGAACTGTAAAATGATTCGCGCGATGGCAAATATGATTGTTCCAACTTTTCGGCACAGTCAATGTACTCGTATGGAAAAACACCCTTTCGCGTCATAATTCGAAATCTTCGGTAGACAAATTTTGAAACTCTGTTCGTAAAATTCTTAATTTGCTTTTATCTAAGAAAGACGCTAATTTATCGAGACTAGTACTCAAGAATTTGTATGAATCGATGAATCTCAATTGTATACAATTTCGCGACGGTCCATTTAGATCTTTGACACTTTTTGTGAACGAAATGTACTTTTCTTTTGTTATCGGCAATACACTGACGGCATCCTCGAAAGCTATAGTTATTTCTTCGATAATAAAATGCGAATCGTAATCGGACAAATTATAAAAAACTGTGGAAATGCAAAAAGAGTTTGTATAATTTAGATTACGATTGGAGTGCGCGGGACCTCTGTACCGACCGGTTAGATGGCAATGATCGCGAACCCTCGTATCGTTTTCTCCAAACGGTTTTTCGCAAATGTGACAATGCGTCGCGTTGCGAAATGCCTCCTGCTGTTCACTCGTTATATCATCCATTTGTATGTTATTTGATAAAATTAATTTAACAAAATGTGCCAAATTCTTTAATTCTTTGACGAACCAGGAAACACAATTCGCATCACGATGACATTGGTACACCGACAAGGATGAATCGTACGCGCATTGAACATAATATGCAATATTAAATACTTTATGATGTTGGTATGTGGATCTTGGTGCTTCTCGATCAGTTTTCTCCAGAATGCACTCGAGGTCGGCGTACACCACAAATCGCTCTTTTCGGATGTAGTTATCGAAACTGAGCCACTTGCTTTCATCATCTGGTAATACGATTGCGCATTCGTTCATCTTCTCGCAATCTACGGTGTGAGCTTCCAGCTTCTCACTCGAACTAAAGTAGTGCAAGCATCTGCAATAAAAAGACATAAATTTTTTTTCAAACATAACATATTTAGAAAAGGAAAAAGAATTATTATATACATACCTATTGCAAAAGTATTTTCGTATATGCTCAAGCACAACGTCTCTCGCAACCTGAAGAAAGTTACGCGGTTCGATGTAGTGCGAATTTAAAACAGCGCTGGTTAATACGCGGCTCTCGAACGCAGTGTCTATTTCACGCCGAAAGAGTCCAGTGCTTGAATGGCCGGCACCTTCGTACACGAAACGTCTGCGCAACGAATACTTTAGACTATCGAGACGCGCGATACGAGCGATCAACGATTGTTGAACGCCGATCGATAATCGAGGGCGTTTTGCTCGACTATGTTCTTCCAGCGACTCGAGGCACTCGTTGCATCGTTCTTCCCATGCGAGGTATTCTTTTTGCGAAGTCAATCGATCGGCCTGGTCCCACAATCGACTTTCCATTTCCAAGAGTTCTTCCATGGTTGCACTCACTTCTTCGCTGGGGGTCACTACAGAACGGTTTGAATGCAGTTCAATCTGCAGCACAATTTTTATACTCTAGGTCACGTGATTTTGTCACGTGATTTTGTTACATGATTTTGTCACATGATATGCTCCTACTATGATTTCGCTGCCTGCAGATTTTCATAATCCCCTCATATTCCATATCGCTGTTTTCGTATGTTTTCCAGAGAACGTATATATATATTTTTGGGAATTACACCACTGATGTATCAATTCATTAGAACGACTCCGCGATGATGAGGGTCTTATTACGTATAAAAAAAATTGGATCACGCGCTACGTAAAGATGTGTATGCTAAAAATAAATGTGGATAAGGAAGGGAAATGTGTGTGGGAAGGGAGATTTGCTGTTTCAGCATTTTTTTTTGTTCATGTAACAAAGAGTGGGGGGTGTTAAATAAAAATGTCTAAATGCGTTTTTTCAGTCATTGTTTGCAACATCGTTTTATCGCCTCGTATCGAAACATCAGCGATGTGGTTCAATGCTGAAATCGCTCGAGTAACGCGAGAGAATCTTCCGAACAAGGAGTTCAACCAACCATTAACAAAGAAATCGCGCACACAATAAGTTCTTTGACAACATATTGCAAAATATGCAGTCAAAATTCAATATCCTTTATAATTTTTATTTCTCTTGTCAGCGATAGCGATAATGTTCATTCGGAACGTAGAGTAACACGCGTGGTGCGTATACTGGGGAGGAGATATCCCCTGACGGATACATTCTACAAGTATCTCGACATCGGGGTTCGAATCGGTGGTTCCTGCGACGTAGAGTTGGCTATAGGAGACTCTCGTGGAAACGAAATTAAATTTTCTATGGATACGTGGAAAGATTTCCTACGAAAGAGGCATAACATTCTGCAGATTTTTGCTGATACACCAGTAACCTCGAGCGAGCCGATAAGCATTAATGATGTAACAGTGAAACTCCGACAACTAAACGACGTAAAACTCGCAAAACTCTCAAATTCTACCGTCTCTATGTTCATGAGTGAAAAAACCGTACAAAAGTTGTTCACTTTCGAATATTGTGTCGATCACATGTACAGTTGGCTGTCTGAAAACTTGTACCTGGTAGAATCAAAGTACAACAAGTTTATAGATATAATACACAATGCTGAAATTAAGGATTATGCAAATGCAATTGTTGAACATGAAAATTTTGAGCGTCATTCATTGATTGACTCTGAATTGTTATCATTAGGTTTAGATGTAATGCTGGAATATAGTTATCAATAAAAAAGAATTAGCTTGGATATATGTGTCTTTCTTTCTAGCGCATTCCCTCCCATATCATAGATTGTAATGTAATATTATATATTGCACGGGGCGTGAGTGCGGGGAAGAAAATACTCGGCCGCGAGAGAGAGGGAACCCGCGAGGCCCGCAACGACGCCCCCACTCCTGCGCGCGAACGGGACGGTTTCCCCTCCCTTACGGCGTGCAGGCTTTCCTCCCGCGAAGACGACGAACATGGTTTCCCCCTCCCTTACAGCGTGCGCGCTTATTTCGTTACATGTATCATTTGCGTTTTTCTTTCTTACCGATCACTGATAATTACTGACCGGTGATGTCCCCCCTCTACCTTACCGACTGTAGGTAATAATTACCGACCCCCTCCACTCGTGCCCGCTCCCCTCCCCTGCTCCCCCCTCGCCCCCCTTCCGCTCCCCCCTCGGAGCCCCATGGCTTAGAACCCGCCTACCTTTACTACTAACACATCTTTAAGCGCATCAATTAGAACTAAAGTTCCAAACCGTGGAGCCGATGAAATTTACGGAACAGGATTCGGTAAATTTTAACGAGTCTAACCATTGTCATGTGTGTGAAAAGCCGTTCACCACAGATGATGCAAAGGTTCGTGATCATTGCCATTTCACGGGAAAGTACAGAGGTGCGGCGCATAATAGTTGCAATCTAAATTATCAAAATTCATTCACAGTGCCTGTAATATTTCATAATTTATCTGGGTACAATGCGCATTTTATAATTAAACAATTGGCCAACGCATTTGAGGGTAAAGTAAGTTTGCTGCCGATGACAAAGGAAAAGTACATGTCTTTCACGAAACATGTAAAGGACACTGCGCGAGATAAGAAAAATGGCATAAATTTCGTTTCATCGATTCAGTAAACGTTTGGAATTATTTTAATATTAAAACATTAGGCGAATACAGCGATTTGTATTTAAAAATTGATGTATTATTATTGGCTGATGTGTTTGAAAATTTCAGAGACGATTGCATTCAGAGCTATAGATTAGATCCGGTATATTACTATACTCTTCCTGGTTTTACATGGAATGCAATGTTAAAGTTTACAGATATCAAATTTGAATTATTAACTGACGTGGATATGTTAATGGTTTTCGAGCGTGGAATACGTGGTGGTCTGAGTCAATGCTCGCACCGGTACGCCAAAGCAAATAACAAGTACATGCCATCATACGATCTATCGAAACCCTCGAAATATTTAAGGTACTTTGACGTAAACAATTTGTATGGTTGGGCCATATCTCAACCTTTACCGTACGGAGGCTTTGGATGGATCGACGAACACGAGGCATCCGAGTTCGATGTAAATTCTATTCCCACGGACGGGCCCGCGGGGTACATTCTAGAAGTAGATTTAGAGTATCCCCGTGAACTTCATGATTCGCATGCCGATCTTCCGCTATGTCCCGTGCGCGAGAAACCGCCAGGTAAACGAGACGAGAAATTGCTTGCCACGGTATGTGATAAAGAGCGCTACGTCATACACTACTGGAACCTGCAGCAATGCCTACGTTACGGACTCCGCTTGAAAAAAATTTATCGCGTTCTAAGATTTGATCAGTCTCCATGGTTGCGCAGCTACATCGAACTGAATACAATATTGCGAACGCAAGCTACAAACGAGTTTGCCAAGAATTTGTTTAAATTAATGAACAACGCTGTATTCAGTAAAACGATGGAAAATGTGCGTAATCATGTAGATGTGAAATTAGTTACACGTTACCTTATTTCCAAACCGAATTTTCATAGTTGTAGCATTTTTTATGAAAATTTAGTAGCAATAGAATTGCGTAAATTGAGAGTTAGATTCGAAAAACCCGTGTACGTAGGTATGTGTCTTTTGGACATATCAAAAAAATGTTTGTATAGTTTCCATTATGATTACATGCTTCCAAATTTTGGTCAGAAATGTAAAGTTTTGTATACAGACACAGATAGTTCAATTTACGAGCTCGAGTGTGAAAACATGTATAATATTATGAAACGTGAATAGCTAGATTCGATACGAGCGAATACGCCGAAGGTAACGTGTACGGTATGCCACGCGTCAACAAGAAAGTGCCAGATCTGATGAAGGAAGAGAATAACGGCGTGATAATGACAGAATTCGTGGGACTGAGAGCAAAGATGTACACTACTCGCGTGCTTGACAAGGATGATGTGAAAAAAATTAAGGGAATAAAAAAGAATATTATAGTAGACAAAATAACTTTTGATGACTACATACAGTCTTTGAAAAATCATACAGAAACAACAATTAGACAAAACTGCATTCGATCAAAATTACATAACGTGTATTCGATTAGCGAACAAAAAATTGCTCTTAGTCCACACGATGATAAGAGATGTGTGTTGACGAATGGCGTAAATACCTTGCCGTGGGGGCACTACTGTATTGCGGAAGAAAATGATGATGACGTCGAAATGATGTAAATAATTATCGAAATTTATACATTGTAAATATTTATTTTCATTATATTTATTATAATTATTATATTTATATTTACTTACTTTTTTCAATAATTATTTCTTACAAAACATTACTTTTATCAATCCATGAATTATGAAACGAATCCAATCCCAACGATTTCACGTACACTTTATTTCCTTTCCTACGTATTACCTTTTCTACCAGGTACACGTCTGGATCTGCAACCGAATGTAGCTCGTACTCGTAAAGTCCTCCTGCGACAGGATTTTCTTGGGAATCTGTTAACAGGTACGACACCGGATTTGTTTGCTGAATTTGATCAATTTTAAACACTTCGGTCGATCAATTTGGTGTATATCCTTTAGTAAAAATTGTCTTGTACTTGCTAATGCATACGCAATTAGCGCCAAGTGACCACACTTGTACGCGTTCGTAACGAGTAATATGTTCTTGTACATCTGTAGATCGACACTTGAGTACAACGCATCATCCGGTATTCGTTTAAATATTAATTCGTACAGACCACGAATACCTCTGTACCTCGTACCGTTTATGATGATGTTGTCGTTGTTGTCCACATCAAAGTTGGAGTTACCAAGCATTAACCCATTATTTTTAAAGTATACACCGTAAACGTTGTCTGTTTGTTTTTTACTGTCAAGTGATTTCTGATAGGTGCGCCCCATTATTAATTTCATCTTTACTAAACGAGGATGTCTCTAACGTTTACCTTGACGGGTAAAAGCAGCGTGCTCTCGGTGACGTACTTTCCACCGATAGATTTGGGCGATGGGCAGTATGAACTAGGTCTCATGGATTTCGCGACGTTTCACACGATACCCAACGTTGATTCGAGCAACAATAAATTTTATTTTGGAGAAGATGATGAAGAAATTGTGATTCCTGAAGGATCGTACGAATTGGAGGCGATCGATGAATACTTGATACGTGAAATATTGAGAAGATATCCCTCTAAGAATAATTCGTACGATGAATACCCTCTCATCGTGCGAGCAAACAACAACACTATGAAGAGCGAGATACATTGCTCGTATAGAATCGATTTTACGAAACCAAACAATGTGGGATCTCTGCTTGGATTTTCCTCGAACCGTGTTTTATCGTCCGATGTATGGCACGAGTCGGACTCACCCGTAAACATTACAAGCGTTAACATGATTCGTATAGAGTGTAACGTAACTACGGATTCTTACAGTAATGACAGACCTGTTCACACGATACACGAGTTTTCACCCAAAGTGCCTCCACGATATAAGATTTCGGAAACCCCACCACGTGTCATATATCTTCCAATCGTCACGCGATCAATAGATGATTTGACGATTCGTATCGTAGATCAAAACGATCGCCTAATAGATTTTCGTGGAGAGGAAATTACCATCAGATTGCACGTACGATGACGAGACCAACGCTCTGCGTACAATTAAAAAGAGAGGCAGTAATATTATGCTAGTGTACGGTAACGTGATCAGTAAACCTAAAACCAGGACAAGCGTAACCGCGGTTCTTGATAACACCCTGAAGCCACTTTCTGTCCTACCAAGAGGAAAAGAGCAAAAAGATACGAAGAAGAAGACACTGAGCGTGCAAAACAAGCGTTTTCTACAATCATTGGGATTCATCGTGAAGCAATAATGTCGGATATATTAGATACTGACGGTACACCTGTCTTTGACAATCGCATAACCAGCACAGAGACACACACCTATAATCCATATGCAAATACTAGACTTGGAAACAGTAATGAGATAAGGATACCGATATAGCAGCAGGATCTGTACATCCTACCGTGTGAGAGTCACTTATACATCGAGAGAAAACTGAGTCCACTGGAGAAAAAACCGGAGGGAGTGAAGGAAAATGTTGTTCTTGATAACAATTGTGCTGCCTCTCTGTTTAATGAAATTCGATATAAACTGGATGGGGTTGAAATAGATCGTTGCAAAAATCCGGGAGTAACGACTGCGTTAAAGAATTATGTATCTCTGTCCATGAAAAAAGTAAAACGTTAGGTAATGCTGGCTGGTATCATAAGCAAAATGCTGCAATTGCAGATTTTAATTTTTGTGTGCCGCTTGGTATGTTATTCGGATTCTGTGAAGATTATAAACGCATCGTAATCAATGCATGCTATGAATTGATTTTAATTCGATCGCGGAACGATGAAAACGCCCTGATTGGTCCTACCGTTTTGAAACCTGTACTCAAATTGTGTAAAATTCAATGACGAATGCCTTACGTCGGATTGGATGAATTGAACAAATTGGCGCTCTTACGTATTCTTGAAAGTGGCCGACTGATTTCGATGAGTTTCCGCTTCTGGGATTTGTATGAATATCTGTTATTACAAACAACCACGAAGTATACTTGGTCTGTGAAAACAGCAACGCAATTAGAGAAACCGCGATATGTGATATTCGCTATGCAAACCGATCGAAAGAACAAATTGGACAAAACATTTAATCACTTTGACAATTGTAAACTATTAAACATACGACTACATTTAAATTCAAAATCTTATCCATACGATGACTTGAATCTGAATTTTGATAAGAACAAGTATGCGACACTTCACACTATGTACGCAAACTTTCGAAAATTATATTACGGACACGGTGAACCCCTACTGATGTTAGGATAGATTTCGAATGCAAAGATAACGTGCCGCTCAATACAACTGCTTACTGCTTGATTATACACGATCGCATAGTCGAGTACAGCCCTCTGACGAATGTGGTACGCAGAATAAACTAATACAGTAAAAATCTCTGCTGAATGTTCAGTCTCTTCGAAACTGTCGATACAGCAAAATGGCTCACCTAACGTTCGTAGACTTGCAAGGTTTCAAAACGGACTCGAATGATTTTATCGTAAAAGAGGTGGCTGTCCTCACGCAAGGAAAAAAGTTAGTGCATTGGATATTTGAACCTCCATTTGGATTGCATTGTCTAACGTCTAACGAAAAACGTGGTGTTTGGTGGTTAACGAAAAAACACCATGGAATCAGATGGACGGATGGTTACGTACCCTACGCGAAGGCGAGCAGCCTGTTACGAACCGCATTGGAATGCGCTGACAGAATTTTAGTTAAAGGATCGGAAAAGAAGAGATGGTTGTACAATTTAACTGGAATGAAAGCTTTCGATGTCAAAATGGATTTAGAAGACAGAGAAATACCATAATTGTCTACAATGAGTGAAGGACATTACAGATGTACGTTTCACGATGGCGTTTGTGCCATGGAAAATGTGTTCAAAATATATACGCTATTTGATGTAGAAATGCAAACTGTTTGGAAATATGAAATAAACATGACGTCATGGTACAGAAAAAAGAAATGCTGCATCATCAATAAATTCCTACACGATAAGGGGTGATGGAGGGGAGTGGATTCGATATAAACCGGAAATTTGCGATACAGCGGTTAGGAGATTGTTAGATTTTGTCCAATTTAAACGTCAGCGATGTGGATTGCTGCTGAAGTTGCTCGAGGAAAGGGGGCAAAATTTTTAGATAATAATTACATATTGCGGCCAGTTTCCAAGAAAATGCGTACATGTTCGTTTCCTCGATGTAAAACGTAGCAAAAATGTGCATCATTTTTTTCATATTCTTTTCATTTACACAGCGAAACCAATGATTCGCCCGAATTGAAGTCGAGCCGCGGAGTACGTATTTTGGGACGGAGATATCCTTTGACAACTACCTAGTATAAGTATTTAGATATTGAAATAAGAATTGGTCATTGCTGTGATGTGGAATTGGTTATTGGAGATAACCACGGCAATGAAATCCAATTTCCAATGTTTACCTGGAAAAAGCTATCGGAGAGGAAGATGGACATTTTACGGAACTTTTAAATGACGTCTAGTGATCCGATACGTGTTTGCGATATAACGATTGAGTTTTGCTGCGTGGACGATGTTAAAGTCGCGAAACTCTCTACTTCCGTCAACGCCTTGTTCCTCACGGAAAAAACGATTTGTAGAATGTTTGATTTCGAATACTGTATCAATCATATGTACACGTGGCTTTCCGAGAATACGTTTCTCGTCGAGCGCAGATATGAAACTTTTGTAAAATTAATACATAATGTAAAACCAAATGATATTGTAAGAACAATTACCGAAGATGAAAATTTTGAACGTCATTCATTGATTGATTCTGAATTGTTAGCCTTAGGGTTGAATGTAATTCAGCATGGTGATCAAATAAAATGATGTATTTACAATTGAATATTATTTCTTTCTTCATAAGCGCGAATCACTGGCGGCAGGTGCGGGTAACACAGAACGTTTAGCTTGCAGTTTTTGACTTTGTCCCTGAAACAACATATCGGGGTCTCGAATATTCCACCGCGAAAAACGCATTCCTTCACGTATGCCTTTGAAATAGAGTATCCTGTAGCCATGGTTCGATCGCGAGTCGGTATGGATTTTTGATGATCTAATCTTCCGCGAATAATACATTTGCAAAGAATGCATTTCATCGCGTATGACATTAAGATGGTAAAACAGAACGTTTAGCTTGCAGTTCTTAAATTTGTCCTCGACTCGCGAAACTTCGCGAATCTTTGTACGTGTCTTTGAAATAGATCCATTAGCGCAGTTTAAAGGAGTGTGGGCAGCCGATTAAATGGCGCCTCAAAAAGGTGTTCAATCAAAAGTGGGCGGAGGTAGGGCCTTATTAACTAATTAAAAAACATGAAGAGTCGCAGCCAATTAAAAAACACGAATAGGTGGGAGGCAGCCAATTAAAAAACAAAATGGCGCCTTGAAGGGGGTGGTCAATCAAAAGTGACGTCACACTCCCCACCCACGAGGCCCGGCCCTCGCTTCCCCCACCCACAAGCACCCGCTCCTCGCTTACCCCACCCCCCCCTGAGATCCCACTGTTCCAGAACCGGCATACCTTACCTACTATCGTTTTCTATAAAACAAAATTAATTTTTGAAAAGTCGGGTGCCAAGTTCACACAGCTTTCTCCCTAAAATACCACGGTAAAACTTTTTTTGACAATACCATTTAAAAGCTGAGACTTCGAGGAAGTTTTCCCCGAGGTGTGCCCCCCAAACAACTATGTATTAAAACCGATAAACGGATAGAGAAAAAGTCAAATTTTTTAAAAATTGTCACAATGTAAAGTTTGACCTAATTTTTCACTTATTAAACCTACGTAATAAATTTTGATTTTGCATCATGGAGATGAAATATTTAATGCTCCTACGAATGGTGTATTGATTTTTAAGTTTGCACTGTAATTTAGTGGCGTTATGACCGTTTAAAAAGTGTGAAGTCGAAAACACAGAAAAAAATTAAAAGTGAAAATACTCGAGAATAAGGCGACACAAAGAAAATGTTTAAGAGTAATTTTTTGTTGGAAATTTGTTATAGAATTGATACCCTGCGTATGTCCGGACTTATACATAGACACCCTGTATATGTATATTGTTTGCGAAAAACAATATCTACAACAAAGATAATGACCGTACGTCTATATCTGGTATGATGGCGACCCAGCGTATTTGCGCGATGTATACAATAAACCCCCGCTCAGAAGTATGTGGACACTATCTAATAACAGTTGCATATCTTTTAATATCAATTATATTATTTATCTTTCGATATGTCTATGTTGTATTAGCCAATATATTTTATTAATAGTTTTTTTTAATATTACATTAGTAATGATAAAAAGCTTTAGAGATAACTAGATAATGTTAACATTTTTCTTACCAAACTTCGATAGTATTAATTTCTTCATTGTATGCGAAGTAATATTATCTGGTTTATTCTGTAATATTTCGTCATAAATACGTTTGATATATTGAACATTGTTTCTAATCTTTTCTATCTAAACGATCTCATAGTTCCACTATAAAATTAAATATGGCAGTCGAAACATTGAGTATAAGTATATGTTGTTAAATACATCCAATATAGAATTTAACCACAAAAGTTGTATAGTAATAATTTATGATGTATATTAATTATTCATTGAAAGTTGTACGTGCCTACATATTTATGAACGAGGGTGTACGTATAAGATTAATGCGTAAAAATGTAAGAGGCAAACATAGTATACCATACATCAATAAATTCAGACAAAATGTGTGTTCTTCTTAGTTATTATATAAACGGTAATTACTTTTAAAATAATGTGATAAACAAATTCTTTATTATAAAAAAATTAGCGAGTCCACACGCTCACTTCTATAATAAACTAATTTACTTATTACAACAAGATTGTTGTCTATATACTCTGCTCACCCCATAACAACAGGTTATGGGCCCAGTTATTTAAAAAAATAAAAATAAAATCAGTGAAGTAAAGTAGAGATTAATATTCGTGAAATTTCGTAAAATCGGCACGTGACGTCTGAGGTTATCTGTGAAAACGTGCTTGTAAAAACCAAGTAAAAATGACGACGTGTAATGATCATAAAAGTGAAATCGATCAAATTGAAAAATTAAAAGATGAAACCAACTTTCAACTTTGGAAGTTTCAAATAACAATCTTAGTAAAATCCATCAATGCGCATGATATTCTCATCGGAACAAGTGTGCCTCAAGCAGATTGGTCTGAAAATAAGAAGAAAGAATGGGAACTCCGCGATGCAAAAGTACAAAAGGCAATAGTGCTGTCTGTCGATAGAAAAATGCAAATGCTTCTTCTAAACTGTAAAACCTCAAATGAAATGATGGACAAATTAATATCGATATATGGGAATGATACGGAACAAAAGAAGTGCGCACTGTTACAAGAATTTTTCAACTATTCCTTTGCAAAAGAGAGCGACATAGCAACACATTTGAGTACCCTTGAAAATCTGTCTCATAGACTAAATTCATTAGATTAAACTATAGACGACACATTGCTGATTACAAAGATATTATCCACACTACCTACTCAATGCAAACATTTCGCTAGCGCTTGGGATTCTACGACGTTAGAAGAAAAAACGTTAACTAATCTTATAGCCAGATTACAGCTTGAAGAAAATAGGTTAAAATTGGAGGAAACTGTACAAGAAAATGTAGCCTTCAAATCCTCAGTAAGAAAATGTTATAAATGTAACGGTCTTAATCACATAGCAAAGTATTGTGTGACAGAAAAATAAAACTCCTTAACATTCGAAAAGCGCGGTCACTCAATTATCGACAAGATCGCTGCGGTAGGCATAGTAATTAATTGCCAAAATACCCGCAAGGAGTGCCAGCGGCGAGCACGTGCGATCGCGTTCGATTCCCAGCACTCTGTTTCGGGATCCCGAATCGGAGTCTGTTCCGAGATTCGATACAGAAAAGTCGTACCGAGCTGAGCGAGCGTTACCTTACATTCTTATATTTTACCGTTGTATTTTGTATTATATTAATTTAGTTTTATTTTAAGAAGTGTTTCGACAAGTAGTCGATTAGCGAAGATTATACGTGCTGTACGAGCCGTTATAGATAGCCGTAATCCATCGACAAGTACTGTAAGTTGGAAAATCTCATTCTACCTGAATAATAAACTTTCTTTATTCTATTTCATTCTCTATTATAGTTTCTTCTCTTTCTTACCTCTCACGGGTCGTCCAACTCACCCACCCTGAGTGAGTCAACTTATCCGTTTGCCGATTTGCCGTAAAATCGGCTGGCGCCCTAAACCTTTGTCTTGCATAAATTCAATTTTTATTCTTTAGAGCCCCGGCAGCCCTTGACCCAGGCCGCGCCGAGTGAATTTCTTCTCTCGACAAAATAACATATTCAGATTATTAATTAAATTAGACCTTACTGATTGTCGAGAAAAGTAAATCGGTCTCAATTGTAAGAAAGAATCAGCAGGACGCAATTATCAGAAGGACAGCAACAGAGGCCGACACACAACAAATACAGGGGATTACTCTAAAAACAATTACATGTGCAATATCTGTAAGAAGACAAACCATGCTGAGAGAGATTGCTATTTTAAGAAAAATAAAACTGTTTCAACAGGTAGACACAATGATGAAAAGGTATGCTTCTTTGTTAATAATAATAATAATAATACAAAAGAGGATAACTGGATAGTCGATTCAGGAGCATCAAATCATATCATTAACGATATTAATCTATTAACAAACGAAAAAATGATCAATACCGAAATTTCCACAGCAAAAAAATCAGTAAAAATGGAAGGTAAAGGTATGGGTGAAGTTGTAATCGTAAAAACGTAATACTAATTCCAGAGCTAACAAAGAAATTGCTATCAGTAAATTCTATAACGCAAAATGATTGCGAAGTTACATTTACTAAAAACAAGGTCAAAATTCGAAAAGGAGAGACAACAATCTTAGAAGGATCAAGAGGTCAGAACGGATTGTACGTCGTAAACATGGCAGGAACGCACACCACAGAAAGTCTCTTGACAACAAACAAAGACATATTACACTGGCATCGGAAGTTAGGACATCTGAGCTTCTCCAATATGGAAAGATTGATGAATATAAGTAAAGATATGAGTTTGTCATCTAAATTCAATACTAATTCAGAATTTTGTGATATATGCATAAAGGCTAAACAATCTCGCAATCCGTTTAATGGAGAGAGAACTAAAGCATTGAAACCTTTCTACGGAAATTCTTCATTCTTCATACGGATGTATGGGGTCCGATAGAACCCGCTACTTGGGACGGGGTGAGATACTTTATAACATTCCTCGATGATTTCACGTACTTTGCTGCCGTTTTTCCAATAAAAGGTAAATTTGAAGTGTCAGAAATAATAAAATCTTATGTAAAACAATGTCAAGCAAAATGGGAGAGGAAAGTAGTTAAACTAAGATGTGACAATGGCAAAGAATATGCCAACAAAGATCTACAGGGTTGGTGCAAAAATAATGGAACTATTTTAGACTTTACAGTACCATAACTTTACAGTACCATTCTCCACAACTCTATGGTAAAGAAGAACGGCTAAATCGTACTATTTTGGAAAAAGGTAAGAGCTCTGTTACTTGACTCAAAAATAAGTAGAACAATGTGGGGAGAAGCAGTTCGTACGGCAGTTTATCTATTAAATAGAAGTCCTACTAGTTTTATTATCCAGTTAAGGTATTGCGAGTTTTGTAAATGACTTGTATTTGCTATAATAAAAGACCGTGCGCGGGTCTTAATAATAAATAGTGACAAAAATTAATAAATAGCTAATTGTAATTATTTTCCTAAATTATTCTACGCATTCGCGAAGTGAAATCCAATTTAATTAATTCCAGCGGCTTGAAAGGCGGAATTTCTTTATTTTCAAATATTTATCGTTTTGATTTATGACTACAGCGTCGAAGCCGGTCATCTAGAATTCCTAACGATGGAGATATTGCTCGGTCGTGGATTTCTTTTCCATTATCGCCCTCGAGTTCCAAATCGTTTTCGTGTTCACTGTAACGGTTAACTATGGCGTCAATGCCGGTTTTCACAAACAATGGTCACGGATTTGATTGACGTCACTTATTTGTGACTCTAGGTAGAGCTGATGCCCATAAAAACCTTCATAAAAGTAGAAAAAATTACGCCAAGTACATGAAAATGTGGAGAACTCAAGGAGTTATAGAAAAATAAAAGATCCCCATTAGAAACTACAAGAAAGTAGAAAAAGGTGTGAAATCAAAACGAGCTGCCAGTACATGAAAGTCCTTTCCAATAAAGTGCAAAGGCGTCACTATGTAACACAATGTAAAATTCGGTGGTCTCCAACTATGCGCAGCTAAAATGCTGTGTTCAACAGTGCGGACGTTCAGATCCTAATGACAATTCATGTAAAGTGACTGCTCCGCACTTTAGCGGTGACATGAAGACGCTAAATAGCGTATCATCCACAAACTGAGGCTGTTTAAAAATTAGCCTAGATGTCTTGGTGGTCAGGGCCTATCTGCGTGACAGGTGGATAGAGTATCCAGGCCGGTACGAAGTTGAGCGGAGGGAGGTGAACCGTGGGGTCCCACAGAGCTCAGTTTTGGGCCCGTTGTTGAAGGACCTCGGTTATGACACGGTTCTGCGGGCACTGCTCCCCGACGGCGCCAGTCTCGTCTGCTTCGCAGACGATACGTTAGTGGTCGCCGTCAGGAGCACGTTCGAGAGGACTGTCCGCCTAGCAGAGGTGGGAGTGGCGGCTGTCGTCGCTAGGACCCGCGGGCTTGGGCTGCAAGTGGCCCCCGAGAAGACCAAGGCCATCTGGTTTCTCAGTGGCCCTTGGTGTCGGCCACTCCCAATGTCGTGGGTCCGAGTAGGTGGAGCCTGCGTGGAGGTCGGGAACCGAATGAAATATCTGGAACTCGTCCTCGACAGCCACTGGCGTTTCGAGGCACAGTTCGACCGCCTGGCCCCCCGGGTGGAAAGGATGGCGGCCATGCTTGGCCGCTTCCTGCCCAACATTGGTGGGCCTAGGGATTACTGCGCCGGCTTGAGAGGTGGATGGCCATCAGGGTCATCCACGGATACCGCACCATATCCTATATGGCGGCGCATGCTCTGGCGGGGGAAATTTCCTTTGAACTTCAGGCTGCACGCGCGTCAGTCTATGCGCGAAAAGAGCCAGAGGCGGTCGAGGTGTTCAAACGCGAGGTCTGGCGGCTCGCACTCGCAAATTGCCGTTTGGAGCTCAGCTCCCACACCAGCGACCGCGTCCCCAAGGCTCTCCTGCCGTACTTCAAAAGATGGCGGGAGATGGGCATTGGTAGGCTCACCTACCGAACGACGCAGGTCTTCACCGGGTATGGTTGCTTCGGCGTCTACCTGTGTCGCATAGGACGGGAAGCGACGGAAGTCTGGCACCACTGCCACGAGGAGGAGGACTCGACGCAGCATACGCTGGAGGAATGCCCTGCCTTTTCAGCGCCGGCATTTCCAACCTCCAGGTCGGGTCAAAAACCACAACTTAGCTGATATTCCCTTATACCAGGGAGGCGCTTTGGCGTCCTCTTGGGCGGGGAATTTCGGCGAAGTTGGCGGGCTGCGTCCGGTCAAGACCACTCACCGTACCTCCTCGTGGGGCTCCTGGGTCTCCGCTTCAGTAGTCGGCGCTCGCTCGCGAGAACCGATTTGCTGGATGCGGGGAGCGAACGCGATGAGCTGGCGACAGAACGGATCACTTGTGGACCACACGGTAAGCGAGAAGGAGTCTAGGGTACGGTGCCCACCCGCAATGGGGCACCTTATTATGAACAATTGACACTAAGGGAACCCAAATTTACGGTGCAGGGGGCTTCGGATCCTCCAGTACCAGCGCGGTAAGGAGTAGTCGACCAAGCTCCCCCGCGTCATTATCCTACGACTGGGAGAACCCCGGGGTGGATCACCAGGCCCCGGGGTTCTTCAATGCATCTGGTGAGGAGGCGACTGTGGCGGGGACATCCTCCGCCGCAGCGTCTGCTTCGGCAAACATGGCGCGCGATGGCACCCTCCTCACTCGGGCCGTTATACGAATCGAGAGGTTGGGAGATCGTCGACTACGATCCGGGCGTCGATTATGGTCGGGGGTGGACCTGACTACCGACGGTACCGACTCGGACGCCTCGACAGGCACCGTCGTTTCGGCTTCGTCCCGCCGGTCCTCCTCCAGTGCACGGAAGAGGGCCCGCCTGCCTACAACGAGTCACTCTTTCGCCCTCGCCGAGGCAAAGCGACGACTCTTGAAGCTTCAGGTTCGGGAGGCCGGGCTTCGGCCGGAGCCTGACGCGGGAGGCCCTTTAATGGCCCCACCCTCAACCAGGACTTCGAGGCCGAGGTCCGGTAAGCCTCCCAGGGAGGAGATGGAGCTGGCGGCAGAAATGTGCCACACGCCCACGGCCGAACTGGGGGCGAAAATATTTGAGTCACTGGATGCGATCCACAAGGTTGCCCAGTGTTTAAATAACCTGAAAGGGCCGCTGGTGCGCTAGCTTGCGGCGTCGACTATAAAGTCCGCCGCAGTCGAGCAGGCAAAGCGCACGACCGTTTCAGGGTGGGAAGAGCAGCTCGAGCGGACCGTCTCGGAGCTCCGCAGCCGCGTCGCCGAGCTCGAGACCCGACTGGCACAGGGGCCCGAGGCGGTCGCCCCGGCTCGGGGGGCGCGTGCTCCGCCGTCCGCGCGGTCATCCGCGGTCCCGCCGGCACAGGACCTGTTCGTCCACAGCCTGGCCGAGTTGTGCGTGGAATTGGCCGTCGCCGCGGAGCCGTACCGTGTCTGTGACCGCCCTGATTGGGCGGCGGACGCACTGGACTCCGTGGCGATCGTGAGCGACGGAACCGTGCCCCTGAGCGTAGTTTCGCGGGGGCGCGGATTCGTCGCTGCGTTCTTCGTCGCTTGGCGGTGATCGGCGTATACGCTCCGCCAAGCCTTTCCCTTGCGTCCTTCGAGAGGTTGCTGGACAGGATGCGGGAACTTTTGTTCCGTAAATCCAACCCGCCCAGCACTGGTCCTGGGGGATTTTAACGCGAAATCCACCCTCTGGGGCAGCCCCAGGACCGATGCGAGAGGGGAGGCCGTGCTGGAGTGGGCGGCGGGCGCGAACTTCCGGCTCTTAAACCGGGGGTCGGTAAGCACGTGCGTGCGGTGGCAGGGCGAGTCGATTGTCGACTTGTCGTGGGCGACGCCTGCCGCCGCGCGCCTTGTGTCCGGGTGGAGGGTGGCGGAAGAAGTGGAATTACATAGCGACCACCGCTACATCGTTTTCGATGTTTCCGCCACTCCGCAGAATCACCTCGCGCTACGTCAGCCGACGCACCGACTACCGCGTCGATGGGCGCTGAAACGCATGGATGAGAACGCGCTGATGGCGGCAGCCCTCGCGGTGTCCTGGCTGGACGAATCGGCCGGGACTGATCGCGGACGTCGATCGGGAGGCAGAACGGTTCCGAGAGGCGATGGCGGCGGCGTGCGAGCCTGGAGAGAGCTTCTTGGAACTCTGGACCAAGACCCATGGGAACGGCCGTACTGCGCCGTGTTGGGGCGCATGCGCCCGGCCGCACCCTCGGTAACGGAGTCCCTCGACCCCCAGGTGCTCAGGGGAGTCGTTGACGCCCTCTTCCCATCGGGACGGGGATCATTCGTTTGGCGGAAATGGCGGTGGCCATCGTCGTCGCCAGGATCCGGGCAGTGGGACTGGAGATCTCGCCGAGGAAGACGGAAGTAGTTATGTTTCACGGACTGCCTCTGTCGTGGCGGGCAGCCAGGTGGGGGAGGGGGGATGTCGCTCCCCACCGGAGATGGAACTCCTCCATTGCAAGGGAGGAGGCGCAGGGGGGGCACCGGTAGCGTTCAAAAGAGATCCCGGTGCCCCTCTCCAATGCGCAGAGGCCGGCCATCGTGGAGTTATAGTGGGTATTCCCTTTGATATCAAATCAAGGGGCGAGTCCCACACTACTCCCTCCTTATGAGGGGGCGTCCGTAAACGCATTTCCTCACGTAAAAAACGGCTCATTGGAAAGAGGAAGGCCCGACGAAAGGTGCTCCGGTCATCATTTGAGTCACAAAATTCATTTAGCAACCTAAAAATACATTCATTCTGCGGGTGCGTTCTGCTCAACTGTTGTTCGACTTTGGACGCTCTTGTTATAAAATATCAACACACTCTCGTCCAATCATGATCAGAGCAGCCTTCCTTGGACCTTCTTCTTTCGAATGAGCCTTTATTGAGCCCAAAATACACTAATACAAGGACGAAAAGCGAGAAATTCTGAACCCCTTTTTAGGCGCATTTTTGCCGGTAATGTCACTTCGCTGCATTACCTGTGTCTTCCACCTTAAGGGGATAGACACGGGTAATGTAGCGCGCTGTAAACCTACAAAATCTGACCCGAGATATGGGTTTGTTTGCCCACAGATTTTGTCCTTTGTGACGGGGCAGACTTTTTCTGCCCGTCACGAAAGCACCCTGACCCCAGAAGGGCCTCGCTTCCTCCCCGCCACATACGCCCGCGGAGGTGGTCGAGAATGGAAGGATGCGTGACCGCGGCCAGGATAGGGACTTCTCTTTCTCGAGCCCCGTTGTCACTCTCCCCCGCCGCGAGCAGGCGCCGCGTCGTCGCGAGAGCGGCAAGTCGCCGGTCGCGGTGTCCTCCACCCAAAGACCCCGTTGTGGCCACCACCAAAAGGACTTGTCACCCTCTGAAGATGGTCAACCCCCGCCATCGCCCCGGAGCTGCAACGGCAGAAGACATCGACGCTGCTGGAGATGCTATGGTGATGGCACACTGTAAGGAGCCCCTTAAAGTTTCTGGGTGGGGAGAACCGCGAGCCGGCGACGAGAAGAGCGCGATTTTGGGAATCGAGGAATAAATAACGAGTGAGTCGCGAAAGGAGCGCATGTGCGAGTAAGCGCCTATACGTAGTCTAGCCCAGCCCAGTTCGAGTTCTTGTTGTGCTTTTTTCACGGGTGTGGTGCCTCCAGGCTGTCCACCGTAGAGGACCCCCAGAGGACGATACAGGACCTGAGGGTCAAAAGTCAGGTAGGACCCACTGGTTGGGTGTTCTTTGAGGCGTGCGTGTGTGTGAGAGCGCGGATCGAGCGTGTGTCCGCGAGCGTGCTCCGGAGCACCCTTTTCGTCCGCGACAAGACCACCACTGGAGGCGAAATCCGTTAGAGTTCTCTCCGTTCGTTTCGCGAATCTCCCGCGTGACCTTGCGCGGTTTGAGGACGCCCCGCGTTTCGACGGAAAGGGACCCTTCGAAACGCGAGTCCGTTAATTGGCGGCGTCATCTTTTTTTCGGTTGTATTTAATTCTAGAGCGGATCCATTGTTTGCGAAGCCCCCTATAGAATAAGTCGCGCCGGTTTTTCCTCCGTTTTCGTAACGTAGAGTTGTTTCGGGAATTCCGCGCCGCGTATCCCCTTCGGCGCGTAGTCGTCACATCCTTTCCTCAACGGTGTGTGTACCGCGGAATTCTCCGCATAGGTTCGATTAACCCTTTCGTTACGGATGCCGACTATAGTCGGCTGCCGCGCGACGTCCTATGTGTATGGGTGCGGCACACTTCGCGGCGCGATGCTCCGTTCAGTGGTGTCACTCCAGCAGCGCGTACTGCCGTAAAGAAGGGGTTAAATAAAGAAATCCACTTAAACGTACGCGGATCAAAGTTTATTTCCTCTTTCGACCTTCCCTGAGTTTCGCTCTCCTCTAGAGCAGCCGGAAGGACGAAAGTAACGGACGTGTGCACTTGGCACTGGGGCCCAATTTTTATAAACAAATTCGTCCGTGGAAATTGTGCGACCAAGCTTGTCGATTAGCGGCTTTCCCGGCCGCCCACGCAAGGTCCGTCACACCTTGTATGAGCATATTCTGGGTTCAATGAGAGCTCATTAGAAAGAGGAAGGTCCAAGGAATATCGCTTTGGTCGTGGTTGAACGAGATTGTGTCGATATTTAATAATATGAGCGTCTAAAATCGAGCAAAATACATCGGTAGAACAGTTGTATTTTTAGGTTACTAAAGGGATTTTGTGACTCAAACGACGACCAGAGCGACATTCGTTGGACCTTCCTCTTTCGAATGAGCCCTCATTGAGCCCAAAATATGCTCATATAAGGACAAAATCTATGGACCAAGAATTGCATTCCCAGAAACGAAGTTTCGCCATTTTGACGATAATACAGAGTAAGTAACGTCACAAATTTAGTTCAGACAATCGATAGGAGATGGCTCTTACTGAAGACGACTTTTAACGTAAATTCGATACAATTGTGATATTGCCGTTCTCACAATGGCGTCTCTCTACACTGTTGCCATTTCACTGAAGTCGAAATCGCGCTTAGCAACCCGTGTCCTTACATTTGATAACGTCGACTCTCAGTCTCCCTTCCTTATTCATCCAACTGTTTCTTTCTACTTTCGTCGTCGCTTCGAAACTCTAGCTTTGCGCTGAACGCGGTTGGATCCCGGTAGGAGTCACATATTTTTTTTTTACTTTTTCTTCCGTTTGTATCATGTTTTGTTATAGAAACTACCTTTTTATATATTAAGATTATTTTCAAACAATTTTGTGCAATTTTTATGTTTTTTATCGCTTTGAAAAGGAAGTTTGGATGTAAAAGGAGTTTCTACAAGCTTTTATTAAAACTTACGTCATTATAGTTTGTAAATAACAATTTAATTACATTAAACAAATATTGCACAACTTTTTTCTTCTTTCGTTTTTTTTTTTCTCGGTCCCACCTCCGAAAGGGGGGAGAGGATAAGGTTGAGTGCCTACCGGGCGCGTCCCCGGGTGACGGATAGGGAAATGACCAGGCATGCCGAAGTCAGACCCGTACCGAGGCGCGGAACTCAACCCGCGATCGGTCGGGAAGGCCAAGGTGGCAGGTCAGTGAGGGCTATAAGGTGCCCGCCCGACGTAAAACCCGGCCCAGGGGAACCAAGCTCCGCCGCGACCAACTCCCCAAGCCAAGATGTAGGCTATCGTGCCGAGGGCTGGATAGGACCGGGGTGACGGTGTCGTGAACGATGCCCGATGGGGCACCAGACGAAACCCCATTGTATTTTAGCCTTACCCCCGCAAGCAGGCTCTGCGGGGGTTGACAGAATATTTCCTGCCTTCTCGTGGGATTGTTTATGGAACCACAAAGTTTTTCTCAAATAACTCAACGCGAAGGGACCCCGACAGGGGGACGTTCGACTACGCCAGGTGTGGTTGGGGCGGACCTCTGTGTCAGCGAGGTACTTACCGACCTGACGCGAGGGCTGTCGATGGCCATACCACAATCGTCTGTGGAGACGGAGGGCCTGGCACCGACTGGGACCACTGAATCCACAGACATCAAACGTACGTGGAAGAAGAAGAGTTGAGCCGCTAAGAGGAAGGCGCGCAAAGCTAAATTGGCAGAGCGTTTGTCGGCCTTTGAGACGGCTAACTCGAGTGAAATGGCAGGGAACTCGGGAGGGGTCCAGGATCAGGGCTTGAAAAGGCCCAGATCAGATGAAGAGACCCCTCCACAGGCCCTGAAAAAGAAAGTAAAGTTGCCCTCCCCAACAGGTTACGCCGAGGCGTTGTTTACCAAGGGGAGGGCAGGTTCTGGAGAGGGAGCAACTCCCAAGCCTTCGCAGGATGGCAGCGGTCTTCCCCATGATGGTGGAGAGCACCGAGGTCATCCTGAGGAGACTAAGACATGCTAACCCTGGCCTATGGACCTCCTTATGGAGGCTGTGAGACAGGAAGGTAGTTGGCAGCGCTACGCACATAGTGCTCGGCGTCGACGCCGAATCCCTCAAGATCTTGGGGGAGGAGGGGCTTAGACCCCACTGCGGGCAGGGGAGTTCTCACATTTATGAGACCCGTACCCGGACCTAAGAGAGGAAGAGGAAAAAGGACTCGGGATTAGGGGTCAGGGGAAGGGGTAGGCCCTCCAAAAACCAAGTCCTGATTAGGGAGGGCCTAGAGGAGGCCCAAAGAGGGGCACAAAGACCCTCTTAGGAAATCCGCAGAAGAAGGCCAGAGGCGGGGAGAAACAAGGGGGAGCTATACCCCCCGCGCGTCAACGAGCGAGGATCGGCATGGCTTCTACCAACGTGGTAGGGCACGGCCTTAGATGCTCGCAGATTCGGCGCCAGCTCCTGGAGAGCGGCGCCGCTCGAAAGCTGGACTCCGCGCAGCACTTGCTGGAAGAGTGCCCAGCTTTCTCGCGAGAGACTACTGTCTTGCGGAAGGAGGATGACGAGCGGGATCGGGAGCGCACCGATCCCGCTCGCATAGAGAGGAGGAGGTTGAGGCGGGCCAGGCAACGGCGGCTAGCTGCCGCCCCTGCCGCAAGGGGGACTGGTCCCCCCCCGTAAACCCTCACCTCCTCCTGGCAGTCTGCCGCGTAGGGCGGCCCTGCACTCGTTGCCGGCGAGCTCAAGCTTTGGGCTCGCCGACTGTCAGCAGGGCCGCCGGGCATGGGGGGGGGTTCGTCACCCGACGCCCCCCCACTCCTTTGGAACATGCCCGGCGTATGCCGTTGGCCCCATAGCGGGATATTTCCCTGTGGGTCGGTGAACAGAATACGCCCACAGTAATCCCTGCTTGTCGTAAGAGGCGACTAAAAGGGACAGGCGAGATCGCGGGCTGTGGCACCTGCGGTCAGGTGGGGAGGTATTCACTTCCCACCGGAGATGGCACTCCTCCCTTCGTTGGGGGGGGGGGGGGGGGGCGCGGGGGGGGCCCGGGGCGGTCGGAAGAGAACCCGGGGCCCCTCCCCAATGCACCGGGGCCGGCCACCGTGAGGTTTTAGTGGGTATTCCCCTTGATATCAAATCAAGGGGCGAGTCCCACACTACTCCCTCCTTATGAGGGGGCGTGCGTAAACGCATTTCCTCACATAAGAAAAAAAAAAAAAAAAGTAGATGCTCGCAGATTAACTTGCAACACTGCAAAGCCGCCTCGGCCGTCTTAAGCCGGGGCATTGCAGTGGAGCAAACAGATATTTACCTCATCCAAGAACCTTAGGTGTACAAGGGGTCGATCAGAGGGATATCTACCAAGCATGGCGTGTTAATAAGCCCCCCCTCGATCCAGGACCTAGGGCCTGCATCTACGTAAAGCGTAGTCTCGGCATCCCAAGAATGGATAAGTACTGCAGTAGGGACATAGCTGCGGCGAAGATCAGCCATATGCAGGGGGGAGTCAACACCACAATTGTGGTGTGCTCAGCCTAGCTCCCCGATGACTCTGAGGAAGCTCCACCAACCAGGGAACTCAGAGAGTTAATCACCTAATGTACAGAAAAAAGACTGGACCTAGTGATAAGGTGCGATGCGAACTCGCACCACATATTATGGGGAAGTTCTAACATCAACAACAGGGAAAGACCTCTTAGAGTGCATTTCCTCCACGGACTTGGAAACCCTAAATAAGGGATCCAAGCCTATGTTCGCCACCTCCAGCAGGAAAGAGGTGATTGATCTCACAGTGGGAACATGAGCGGTTGCACAGTGGATAAAGGTGTGGCGAGTTGTTGTGGACGATGATGACACACTATCGGACCACCGTCGTATATCCTTTAAATTAATGATAGACCACTAGTATAGCTAGGCGGGTTCTAACCCACGAGATCCGAGAAGGGAGCAAGGGAAGAGGGAACCGACGGCGAGGGGTGTACGGGGAGGGGGGCCGTGGTTTTAGGGGCGGAGGGGCTAGAAGAGGGGGCACGAGTGGCGGGGATCGGTAGTTATTACCTACGGTCGGTAAGGTAGGATGCAATTATTACCTCCGGTCGTTAAGGTAGAGGGGGACACCACCGGTCGGTAATTATCAGTGATCGGTAAAAAAGAAAAACGCAAATTTTACGTGTAACGAAATAAGCGCGTAAAAGTTGGGGGAAATCGTCCTCTTCGCGCGCAAGAGTGGAGATGTTTTTTCAGGCCCCGCGGGTTCCCTTTCTATCTCGCAGGCAAGTCTTTTCTTTCTCGCACTTATTAATACTATTAATAAGCAATTAATAAAATAATAATAGTATTAATAATTTTAATAAAGCAATTTATAATATTATATTACAATTTTTGACGCAGCCATCGGTAGGAACGTCTGCAACAATTTCTCAGATGTCGATGCATACTCATTCTGTTTAACGCTGGAAGATCTGTTTCACAGCACGGTCTCGAATCTTCAGCGCATGATCCAATATTCTTTACCATGCAACATGTAAGATTAGATTGCAATCTTTGACATAGCCATAGTAGGAATGTCTCGCGGAGATGGGCTCGAGCAGAAGATCCAAAAACGCACGCTCGAGAACTGCCCAACTAGACAGCTGCGAGTACCACTTCCATTCCTACTAAGACTGAATCCCCGCCCAACTAATTTACTATATGAAGCATTGTACGACCAGCCCTTACCATTTATTGTAAAAAAACAGTGAGATTCGCGAATCGAAAAGTTATAAAAAAACATTAAAAATGGTGGACCAGTGAAACTAAGGTATTTAAACAGTAATTCTTATTTTCATCAATAATACCTACCACCGCTTTTTCATAATCTCTACTACAAACATAAAAAACACTATTATAATATCATCATTCTCTTCCACTGCAGATTACCCAAAATTTAATGATGTTGGCGTGGTAAATACGCTAGCGGAGGAGTTGCTGCCGACAAATTTACTAAACCAGTTGCGCAGGCGAGAGTGCGTCGACGGACATTGCTTAAGGGATGGCTACGGAAAGCAAATATGCAAGATGTGTCAGATGAACTTTCCGCGGGACGAGGTCACAAAATTTATTGACGCCCCAGCGCACATGCTGGTTGTGGAGGGGGCGAGGGCACATGCAGCGGCCAAATGCCAAATATGCGGAGGCTACCTATTAAATCGCTGGAGTGCTGAGGAATTCTGGAGATGCATTAAAGCACTCCTAAGAACGCCAAGTATCAAACTTGCGGTGCGGCCAATAATTGAATGCCATGATAGACATTAATCTTATTTTATATATTAATATTTTTCATTATTTTTTTTTTGTTCATCATTTCCTATATATATACGAACAATTGATGTTCTTCTTCTTCTTTCTTACCGATCTCTGATGATTACCTATGATAATTATCTCATCTTTTTTAATCTTACATGTTACATGGTAAAAATATTGGATAATGCGCTGAAGATTCGAGAACGTGCTTTGAAACAGATCGTCCAGCGTTAAACAGAATGAGTATGCATTAACATCTGAGAAATTGTTGCAGGCGTTCCTACCGCTGGTTGCGTCAAAGATTGTAATGTAATATTATATGTTGCACGCGGCATGAGTGTGAGGAAGAAAATACTCGGGCGCGAGAGAGAGGGAACTCGCGAGGCCCGCAACGACGCCCCCCACTTCTGTGCGCGAAGAGGACGGTTCCCCTCCCTTACGGCGTACGCGCTTACCTCTCGAGAAGACGACGAGTATGGTTTCCCTCTCCCTTACAGCGTGCGCGCTTATTTCGTTACATATTTTTTACCGATCTCTGATAACGATATAGTATATTATGCAACAGAGGCGTAAAGTTCGATTTTACGCATTAGTGTGATCGCTGCGCACGAGTGTCCGGTGAAGCCGGACACGAGTGACGTCCGATCACACGAATCAGTAAATCGTACGCCCGAATTGCATACGATATTTTTTGCAACACTGTGTGTAAAATTCGTTACATATGTACCTATATATCATTGCTGGTCAGACTTCGCCTGTGCGGGTTGAGTGTCATGTTACCGTGGGCGTAAACGAATCGGCGAGCTCTGAATCGGGCCTTTGCGGGCACTCATGCACACGTATTACTACTACTATTGTACACACTTACTACTACTGTTTTCAAATGCAAGTTCGATGCACGTCGGCAAGCATCGGATAATATACGAGAACCCTAAATAAACTATAATAAAAATAACAAACATACAATAATATTACATTCTTAATTAATTATTTTTCTTAATTAATTATTTACATTCGAAGGTCTCAATTGTATATACGAATTGAGTGTTTCGAAATATATGCCTTCGAAGGTCTCAAATGTATATACGAATTGAGTGTTTCGAAATATATGCCTTCTAGTGTAAACGTTCGAGGTAATTGATTTTTCGTTTCAGGAATGGTTATTATACCATATGAATCGTGTACTGTTATATTGTCTATAATCAATTTATGAAGCTCCTCCCTCCTACATGCGGCATGAATACCGAGTATCAGGGCAACCTGCCATTAAAATAAATGTTAATTTATTGAGTTAATAATTTGAATTTTAATGATCAAAAATATTAAAAATTCACCTTGGTTGCTAAAAATGAATCATTTGGAGCGTCACGTAGAAATTTCTTTCTCATTTGTCGTAAAAACTTTAGCTTTCTTTAGGTATCCTTGTAGTTTATTATGTTTTCCAATATCTATGTTTTTATTTATTTTCACCATAGTTTTCAACATAGAAAACTTAGACCACAGAGTTGATGATTTGTATTTTGTAGATAATTTATGAAAATAAGCTAGGAATACTACTTCGTCAAAAGACTGTATTTTTTTGCTCTTCATCCTTTTTACAAATTCATCATAACATGACTGATAAATAAGTTTTGATTTATCAGGTAGTGATTCGTTTAAAGCTTTATCAGCTGCAGTTACAATATCTTCATGAATGAAGTCTCCATCTGCACCAGAGTCACTTGTATTATCACTCATTTTGGCACGTAGGACTACTTCACTTGACAACACCAAATGCCAGACTGAATTTAATGTGTACTAGGAAATAACAAGCTTTCGCTACGTAGGCATAAGAGGAAGAGAGACATCGCGATACTACGTAAATATTATTAGACCGATTCTGCAACGCGTAATTTGCGCCAAATCTCTGAATTTTGAAATTTTTATTTTACACACTGTATCATAAAGTTACATTTAACGCACTCAAAATACGAAGTAAAATCGAATTTTGCGCACAGTGTTGCAAAAATAATACTTACCAAACGTCGAACAATTGATGTTTTTCTTCTTCTTTTTTACCGATCTCTGATAATTACCTCACCTTTTCTAATCTTAGGGGATAGAGAGGGAACCCGCGGGGCCTGAGAAAACATCCCCACTCTTGCGCGCGAAGAGGACGATTTCCCCCAACTCTTACGCGCTTATTTCGTTACACGTAAAATTTGCGTTTTTCTTTTTTACCGATCACTGATAATTACCGACCGGTGGTGTCCTCCTCTACCTTAACGACCGGAGGTAATAATTGCATCCTACCTTACCGACCGTAGGTAATAACTACCGACCCTCGCCACTCGTACTCCCTCTTCTAGCCCCCCCGCCCCCTCGTCCACGGCCCCCCTCCCTGTACACCCCTCGCCTACGGTTCCCCCCTCCCCCGCTCCCCCCTCGGAGCTCCTGAGTTAGAACCCGCCTCTCTTTACTACTGTCGTGTTGCGGCGGTTAGTGTATGAAGTTAAAATTACCTAAGTGTTGCGCGGTGTTGGCACACTGGCGATGCGGGGTCGAGAATCGGAGAAGATACGATTAGTTCTGTTTATTTCAATGGATCCAAAGATTGAGGATGGAACTCACTGAAGCGCAACTCTGAAGACGATCGACGTGACTTTACCAAGTAACTCTTTCGTACTAATCTCCCGAGTAACGAAAATCATGGATTTATATACCCTTAAATGTTAGTGGGAAACCACCAGTGATTTCCATATTAGAAAATTTAACGGTTAGGATTTTCGTTGCTTTGAGATCAGCAGCATCAAACGACGGTGAATAACAATAAAGTTTAAATAGAAATTATTTCACACTTTCCACTGGATTTTCTCATACTTTTAAGCAATTATATCTAGAGCTAGTGCGTATTCATATAAATTAACTAGAAACTATTTCATGCTGTTCACTGCACCTTTTTCGAAGTCGGTTAAATTTTTTTCCAAAAAATTATTTTATTGTTATTAAAGAACGAAATCCTGAATCCCATTATGGAAAACCCTAGTTTCGATACAAGTCCTTGTAATGGCAGTATACTTTTAAAATCGAGAAATTAATGTTTTCATATCCTCATAAAAGTAGTTTTATCTTATGCTGTTTAACTGCTTTTCAGGATTTGTTGCTTAAAAAAGAGTTTTCTCTTTTGCATTCGATAGACTATTCTCAAATCGTTGAAAATAAAAGTGTAGATTACAAGGGCGTCGATTACAAGGGTATAACGTACAATATTTATAATCCAATGGGATCTTCAATTGCCAATCGTCAATAGAGAATAAAAGGCAAGAGTATTGAGCTGTACTGTAGCTAGGCTTTGCGGAAGATTAGAGAAAACTAGGGCAAATAATAAGCTATATTTGAAAGGAAAGTCTTTAGTGAACATCTTTGGGCTTTTAATATTTCATTTTGAATACTTGGGCGTTCGATACCTAAAATGAAGATCTTTGGGCTTTAATGTTTGCTTCCCGTGGGGCTTAAGTACAGAGTTTAATTAATTACAGTTTTGGGCTCTACGAATTAATGATTTAGAAGATACAATTTAATTCAAAGTATTCGAGCCGATGTATTTTCTTCCTTTTGAGCAACACAAACAGTTAACCAGACGAGATAGTTTGCATACGTATACTTTCAAAAAAAGTATAGTCCTTCGAAAAAAGTTATACAGAGTAATTCTAGAAACTGAGACAAACCGTAAGATGAAAGGATTATAGAAAATAATGGACAATACGTCATCGAATAAAAATATTTCCCCATCTTAAAAAACCTCTTTCCATTTATGTGTCAAAAATCTCACGAACTTTTTGGCTAACTTAATAAATTTTTGTATTGTGAACTAAATGAACAGTTCAACAGAATATCCAAGAAGCATTCAAGGAGAGTAGTCGTGATTTTTAATTTCCAGGAGCAACCGAAACAACTGGGAATTGTCGAATAATTTTAAGGGTAGAGAGGAAGGAACAGTGATAGAAGGATCGATGAATACCGAGCAGGACTGCGTGCAAGGCCACGGAAGATTGCGCAACAGTCAATACTGTCGTTCGTAGGCTGGCATAAGTCGTACGTGCTCGTGAATGTTAAGGTACTGTAACCGTGCTGGTTACATATAACTACATAAACGATTAAGGGGCGATCCCCACTCATGGAAGACTTGTATCCACGTCCTTCCGACGAAGAAATCGTCCTAACATTGGCACGACACTTTACGCAAGCGGTAGATGACTGCGTACTCGGGGAAAATATTACGAGTATCGATGCATTTCTGGCTCTGCTTGAACGTTTCGATAATGGGGGAACCGTCAATCGACAAAGAAGCAACGACCGTCCGAGCGACAATCGAGACTGGAACAGCAATCCACCACGTGATGTAATGAATCGATCGATGCAGAATCCGTCTCGACCACCTATACAAAAACCCACCTATGATCGGCTCCAAGGAGAAGATCCAAGACAAAACAACGAGCACCGGCAATCATATGACGTCAAAAACAGAGGAGAGCATCGTACTAATGAGATGCCGTCCCGAATTCGCACGGTGATCGTCCACAACGATAAAAAAGAACAAGAATTGGAACACGAAGCAGACGAGCAGATTCTGCAGCCGGAAAACTAGACTCGAAGACCCCTGGAAATCGTCTGAGAAATTTCCCCAGTCAGTCAAAGGTGTTCTCCAATGTGAAAGATGGGGAAGAACAACGTCTTATTATCGGTTCGGTATTTCAAGATCTTCGACATGAGCTCACCGTAAAAGAAGGGTCGTCGTTGCCGCCTCAAGGAATAAACCAATGTCCAGAAATTCCTATCAACGTCCAAGGGATTCCTGTCAACGCCCTAATCGACACTGGTAGCACGGTAACAGCAGTTTCAGAAGAATAATAAAATTCATATCAATACCAACTTGTTAAATGTCCAACCTTGCCAATTGCTGGAGCATACGTGATTGGGGCAACGGGGAGCAGATCGACTCGATTGAAAAGACAACTATGGGTGACCATCAACCATGACGAGGCGACGATCGAAACATCGATCATAATTGTTCCAGGCCTAATTTGCGAAGCTATTCTCGAAATCCATACACTGAGAAGAATGAAGGCCAAATTAGGTTTTGAGCAAGATATAATTACCATCAACACTGGTGCGAGTGTGATCAAGAGCAAGATGACACAAAACAACGTGTTAAAGGTGGCAATTCAAACGATGCATCATCGATCAGGAACGGAAATTCTCGACGCTCGATCGGTAAAAGAAATTTCTACGTCAGTGTTAGAATCGGTTCAAGCAACACAGAACCAAAAGAAATATCTAGAAGACGTCATCACCGCCTTTCCTCGCGTTTCGAGGGATGAGATTGGTCGCGTAAGGTGCTATCAACATCGGCGTTTCGGGTCCGGACTGGGCACCGTCTGGTTCCGCCGGCCGGCGGCTGCCATGAGGGCCCTCCTGGCGGCAGGCCGCCTGCTCGTCGGCTGGTCGTCCGCCCGAGTGGAGGCCTTGCCCGCGCGAGCCCTCCGATGCTTCAGGTGCCTGGAGCTCGGGCACGTGCGGCAGAAATGCCCCCTCGAGGCGGACCGCGGAGACCGGTGCTACAGGTGCGCCGGTGTGGGCCACCGGGCACGAGAGTGCACGACGCCCCTGCGCTGCCCGGTCTGTGCTGACCTGGGCAGGTCCGCCGACCACCGGCTCGGGGCCAAAAAAGGTCAATCGACCGGCGGTAGATGCGCCGACGTTGGCGTGGGCTGAGGCGCTGCGGGCGAGATCGCCCGCTGTGATGGAGGGAGGATCCGGCCCGGGGGAGGCCATGGACATGGCCTAAAGTTCATGCCCCCGGTCCGGATCCTCCAAGCCAACCTCAACCACTCGGCCAGGGCGCAGGACTTATTCGTCCACTGCCTGGCCGAGTTAGGTGTGGGGTTGGCGGTCGCCGCGGAGCCATACCGCGTCACCGACCGCCCGAACTGGGTGGCCGACGCGTTGGGCTCCGTGGTGATAGTGGGCGGCGACATCGCGGCCCTCCGCGTGTTCGCCTGCGGCGACGGGTTCGTCGGGGCGGAGTGCGGCGGCCTGGCCCTGATCGGGGTCTACGCCCCTCCAAGTGCCCCTCTCGCGGCGTTTGAGTGGCTGCTGGACGGGGTCCGGGACGCATTGTCCCGCTCACCAGTAGCCCGAACGCTCGTGCTGGGCGACTTCAACGCCAAGTCCACGGCGTGGGGTGGCCCAGCAACGGACGCGAGGCGTCGGGCAGTGCTGGAGGGGACGGCGAGTGCGGACCTCCGGCTGCTTAACCGGAGGTCCGTGAGCACGTGCGTGCGGTGGCAGGGCGAGTCGATCGTCGACTTGTCGTGAGCGACGCCTGCCGCCGCGCGTTTCGTGTCGGGATGGAGGGTAGCGGAGGGAGTGGAGTCCCTCAGTGACCACCTCTACACGCTGCCCCTCAGTACCATCCCGCTTGCGGACCCGCGCCGGGCCGACCGCCGCGCAGATAGGCGCTGAAGCGCTTGGAGAAGGACGCCCTGATGGCTGCCGCCCTCGCCGCGTCCTGGCTGGGTGCCCCGGCTGGACCGGTCGCGAACGTCGATCGGGAAGCTGATTGGTTTCGGGAGTCATTGACGGCGGCGTGCGACGCCGCCATGCCCCGAGCCAGGAAGCTCCCGAGGCGGGCCGCTTACTGGTGGAGCGCGAGATTGTCGCGCTGTATGTAGCACGCAGCGCGGCGCGACGACGCTTCACGAGGGCCCGCCGGAGACGGAACTGCGACCCGGCGAGGGAGGCGGCGCTGTATGAGGTCTACCGAGAGGCCACGGTGGACCTCCAGCGCGCCATCAGGAGGGCCAAGGCGAGCGCCTGGGAAGAGCTTCTCGGGACTCTGGACAAGGATCCATGGGGGCGGCCCTACAGCATTGTGCTGGGCCGCATGCGCCCCCCCCCCTATCACAGAGTCCCTCGACTTCCCCGTTCTGGACCGTGTCGTGGATTCACTCTTTCCGGTAGATCCGGAGGAGGATTTGTGGCCGCTCCTGCTGGCGGAGGTCAGTAACTGGTCCGCCGGCCTGGGGGTCACCGAAGTGGAGATCGGGATGGCCGTCGGGCGGATGGTGGTCAGGAATACGGCACCAGGGCCCAACGGCATCCCTGGGCGGGCGCTCGCTTTGGCGCTGCGCGTCCTGGGTCCCCGGCTCCGGCGGCTGTTCGACGGCTGCCTAGAGTAGGGGCGGGTTCCGCTGGCCTGGAAGCAGGCCCGGATGGTCCTTATCCCGAAAAAGGGAAAGCCCGCGGATTCGCCCTCCGCGTATCGACCGATCTGCCTCCTCGACGAGGCGGTCAAGCTCTTCGAGCGTGTGCTCGCTGCCCGCCTGTCGAGGGGCCTGTCCGACGGGAGTATGCAGTTGGCTGGCTGCCAATACGGTTTCCGCGAGGGCCGGTCGACGTTCGATGCGATCGACCACGTCCATGCCCTCGCGGACCGGGCGGTCTCCCGAGGTGGGGTGGCGTTGGCGATTAGTCTCGACATCACCAATGCATTTAACACCCTGTCCTGGGGCACGATCCGGAAGGCGCTCCGAGAACACGGAGTGCCTCCATATCTATGGGTCGTGTTAGCCGACTACCTGTCAGACAGGTGGATCGAGTACCCTGGCAGAGGCGGGGTGCCGATACGTCGGAGGGGCAGCCGAAGCGTGCCCCAGGGGTCTGTTTTAGGACCCCTGTTATGGAACTTGAGGTACGACTCGGTGTTGCGCGGGCTCCTTCCACCCGGTGTCTTTGTGGTCTGCTACGCAGACGACACATTGATCATCGCGGTAGGTCGGGATGGGACCAGGGTCCACAGGCTGGCGGAACTAGTGGCCGCGATCGGGGTCGCGAGGATCCAGGCTCTGGGGCTTCGGATCTCGCCGCAAAAGACGGAGGTAGTCATGTTTCATGGGCTACCTCTGACGCGGCGGGTCCCCCAGACCTGGATCCGCGTGGGTGATGCGGCTGTCCGGGTCGAGGGCCGGATGAAGTATCTGGGTCTCGACCTGGACGGCCGGTGGCGCTGGGAGGGGCATTTCGACCGCCTGGTCCCCCGACCCTGTTATATATCCTGCCCAATCTCGGGGGGCCGGAAGAGAGGGTCCGCCGCCTCTACCTGGGGGTCTCTCGATCCATGGCCCTATGCGGGTCACCCGTATGGGCGCGCGACCTGGTGGCCTGCCGTCGTGGACGGCACCTGCTGCGCCGCGTGCAGCGGCGTATGGCCATCAGGATCGCGCGCGGGTATCGCACGATCTCCCACGAGGCGGCGGCCGTTCTAGCGAGGGTCATCCGCTTTGATTTCCAGGCGGAGGCACACGCTGATGTGTATCGACGTGTGCAAGATCTCCGCCGGAACGGGGGCGATCCTCAGGACGGGCGGTCGAAGCCTACCGGCGCCAAAGGTGGCAGCTGGCCCGCGAAAAGTGGCGGCGCCAGCTCTTGGAGAGCGGCGCCGCCCGAAAGAGGACGGTAGCGGCGGTCCTGCCGAGCTTCGATGCTTGACTCACCTATCGACTCACGCAGGTGATCACCGGACATGGTTGTTTCGGTGAGTACCTGCACAAGGTGGGGGCGGAGGGGCCGCCCGCGTGCCACCAGTGCGGCGCGGAGCTGGACTCCGCGCAGCACTTGCTGAAAGAGTGCCCGGCCTTCTCGCGAGAGAGGCGGGCACTCCGCCTAGCTATTGGAGGGGACCTCTCGCTCCCGGCCGTCGTTTCGGCCATAGTCGAGAGCGAGAGGTCCTGGAACGCGGTGACAGTAGTCTCGCAGAAGGAGGATGACGAGCGGGATCGGGAGCGCACCGATCCCGCTCGCATAGAGAGGAGGAGGTTGAGGCGGGCCAGGCGACGGCGGCTAGCTGCCGCCCCTGCCGCAAGGGGGACTGGTCCCCCTCCGTAAACCCTCACCTCCTCCTGGCAGTCTGCCGCGTAGGGCGGCCCTGCACTCGTTGCCGGCGAGCTCAAGCTTTGGGCTCGCCGACTGCCAGCAGGGCCGCCGGGCATGGGGGGGGGGGGTTCGTCACCCGACGCCCCCCACTACTTTGGAACATGCCCGGCGCTTGCCGTTGGCCCCATAGCGGCATATTTCCCTGTGGGTTGCGAAACAGAATACGCCCACGGTAATCCCTGCTTGTCGTAAGAGGCGACTAAAAGGGACAGGCGAGACCGCGGGTGCCACAGCCCGCGGTCAGGTGTGGAGGTATTCACTCCCCACCGGAGATGGCACTCCTCCCTTCGTGAGGGAGAGGCGCGGGAGGGCACCGGTAGCGTTCGTAAGAGATCCCGGTGCCCCTCCCCAATGCGCCGTGGCCGGCCACCGTGAGGTTTAAGTGGGTATTCCCCTTGATATCAAATCAAGGGGCGAGTCCCACACTACTCCCTTCTTATGAGGGGCCGTGCGTAAACGCATTTCCTCACGTAAAAAAAAAAAAGGTGCTATCAACATCGTCTTTGCGTAAAAGAAAACGCACCATACTTTAGTCGAACGTATCCAATCCCACTAAAATACATCGAAGCAGCAGATGCAGAAATTGAGCGAATGTTAACACATCACATCATTAGGCCGAGTACCAGTCCATACATAAATCCAGTCGTGCCAGTTTTAAAAAGAAACGGGTCGGTGCGGCTCTGTTTAGACGCGAGAATATTAAATAAGATTTTGATGGACGATCACGAAATGTCTGAATCGCCAGATGCTATTTTTCAAAGATTCAAAAGGGTTGACTATCTAACGAGCCTCGACTTAATAAGTAGCTTTTGGCAAATTCCACTACCAAAGAATCGCGCAAATTTACGGCTTTCATGTACCGTGGTCGATGTTATGAGTACGAGGTCACACCATTTGGTCTTATGACGAGTAGCGCAAGTTTAGTACACGCATTACGACAGGTACTGGTTGGAATAGAAGGGTTTGTAGTTAACTTTATTGATGATATTCGTTGCTTCTCGGAAACCTTCGAAGAACACATGCGGCATCTATCTGCCTTATTGGAAAGGTTAGAACATCATAACATAGCCATTAACTTAGAAAAATGCCGATTTATGCGACGAGAGATAAAGTTTCTCGGTCATATCTTATCGGTGGAAGGGCTAAAACAAGATCCAGAAAAATTAATAGCAATTCGACAATTTTCAGTTCCCCAAACCGTAAAACAGCTGCGCGGATTCCTAGGTCTTATTAATTATTACGGCAAGTTTACTGATAAACAGGGAGAAACAACGACCCCTTTATTAACATTATTAAAAAAGGGAAAACGTTGGCCATGGAATGACGAGATGCAACTAACTTTTGATCGAGTTAAAGCCCCAAACCCCAAAAAGGGAACTTCCAAGGACTGAGACACCAACTCCAACGGAGGCTGGCGCGCCTACAGCGAAGGCTGCTACGAGCGGAAGAAAGTCCCAGCCACCTACTGCGTCGCTCATGGACCTGAACCTCATGATCTCGAGCTGTCTTCGGACTCCGAAATATCGATCGAGGTGCTGGAACTGGACCCCAAGGATCCCCTGAGGCTGCTCAAAGATTTGGAGGAGCAGGCCCTGTGTCATCCAAAGTGACATTTTATGTGAAATGACACGAGTGTCAGACGTTTTCCTTTGTTGCTCTCGTTAGAGACTAGTGTGTTTAGTTTCAACTTGTTTTTCCTTTTGTTTTGCGAAGGTGCAAAGGATAATTTATTTTGATTTCATTTATTTGGCCTGAGTGCAGTGGAGACTTAGTTACTTAATTTTTGTATGTATTTTTCTCTTGTTGCGAAGATGCAAAGAACAATTTATTCTGATTTCATTTATTTGGCCTGAGTGCAGTGGAGACTTAGTTACTTAATTTTTGTATGTATTTTTCTCTTGTTGCGAAGATGCAAAGAACAATTTATTCTGATTTCATGTATTTTTACCTAAGTGCAGTAGAGACTTAGTTTATTTAAATTTATGCGTGTTTTTCTTTTGTTTTGAGAAGGTGCAAGAAACAGTTTATTTTGACTACGTAAGACAGTAAGTATCTATTTGTTTTGGGCATGACAATGAAGTATTTTTGTTTATTTATTTGCCTACGTGGAATTAAAGATATGTTCTATTACCGTTTGCTCAGTGCATCGAAAGAATCCATTGTGCTTGTAAATACAATTCCTTTTCTGTTATCCGACACCGCTAAAAGGGCACTATTTCGCGTTGATTATGGTGCACAGCGGGACGCAAGTTGATATTGTTATAAACGGTGCGAGCGTGTATCTAATTTCGTTAATGACAGTCGTCACATGAGTGATCGTGACACAATTTATTTTGCTTTCCTAAATGCGCAAATTAAGACTGCATATAGATTGTAACCGTGCTGGTTACATATAACTACATAAACGATGAAGGGGCGATCCCCATTCATAGAAGAATTGTATCCTCCGTTTATTCGCGAAGAGGAGAATAGGGGATAGTCGCGGCATCTGACACGCGTGCGCATCGATCCCACTCGATCCTGGATCGAAGGAACTCGAAGCGAGAACTAGGACCGACACTCTATGTTTGGAAGCGACCGCGACAGCACGTTCAATTCCTTCAGCGAAAACCGGTATCCAACTAACCGGTATCCGGTAACTAACTCTCGTTGCATACGCGCCTCAAACCCAGGAGTCGCTCTCCAAAAGAGGAGGGTGTAGAAAAACGCCTCTTTGAAACAGGTCAGGATGACGGAAGGGGTTGGAAAATTCAAAAAAACCTATGAGGCGACTTTCCTTGATGCTCTCTACAAAATGCATCCCTTGAAATCCCTTTCGTACAAACCCACCCCCCAGAACCTCCCACCCCCTCTAAAATCCACAAATTTTGGACGACGGTCTCGATTTTGGGCTCAATGCATTCTCTGTACCTCTCTGATCCAGAAAATGCTATCACCCATACCGTCCACCTCACAGGCACCCTTTGGGGGGTGGAACATCTCGAAAATTTTCAACCTCCTTCATAAGGGAGTACTTCCGCACATCGGAGGACGATGAAATTCGCCATGTTTGTTCTTGATACGTTAAGTATGAATGCCGAAAAGGTCCCATTTCGAAAACTGCCCCCAGAGCTGAAGGGAGGAGCGCAGAGATAGGGGTGGTCCACCCCAAAGTGTAAGGGTTGGAACAATGTTTCGTTGCATGGAACACATGTGGTACGGTCCAAGGCATTGGGGCGACACAGCTTTGATATCTTTTTTTTTGAGGGAATGGCAATAAAATACGAAAATGTCGTTCTTTTTAAAAACTCGCTTCCAACTTCAGGCCCATCTGCAGGGTGAACGAGTAACCGCACGTCAACGCTGTTCGCGGATTCTGACACAGGTTAACATCTGTGAGGCTTTAGGGAAAGTTTAGATAAAAGGTTACCCACGCAACGCGGGTTAAAAGATGATTCTGAGAAAAGTATGGTACAGCTTCAGGGTGCACTTCGGTAAGACCAGACTCCACATTTCAAGGGGTAGATAAAAGAAATGAACGCGAGCTTCGAAAAGAACGGATGTGCATACGTAACACATCATAAGATTTATATTGCAAAGTTATATCCGCTTATAAAAAAAACATGACGGCAAAATTAACGAAAAATAATTGAATTTCTACAAGGTCAATCTAACTGTCGCGATTGCGGATTTTTTGCGATTGCATTTGCAGTTTTATTATTATTCAATATATCACCAGAAAAAGTAACGTACAATCATGCGTTGATACGTCAACATTTGATAAAAATGTTTAAATCTAACCGTATAGAACATTTTACACGCATTCAGAATCATTAACAATTATCACGTTGTGTGCATGAATATGAATCTGCAAATAGTAGTGCAATTACTGAAAATCCCTCTTGTGGAAATGATGATAAAAATCTTCTTTAGAGATAAAGAAGTCACCATATATACAAGTACAATTTAAACAGATTTACCATCTGTTTCGCAGTCAAAAATCAGCAATGCACATGTACCAAGTAATAGAACAGAATACATGTCTATTTATTATAAAAGACACAGAGAGGAAATTAATTTAAAAAATAAAGCTATTTATAAAGCAAAGAAAGGGAAATGTAATTATTATAACGCACATAAAGAAGTGATAAGCGAAAAGGGAAAAAATTATTATAATGTACACAAAGAAGATATAATAAAACGGCATAAAAATTATTATCAGCTCACTAAAGAGAGGATAATTAAAAAGGGGAAAGTGTATTATGACATAAACAAAGAAATGAAATGCGAAAAGCAAAAAAATTATTACCAGATAAACAAAAAAGGTATAATAAAAAAGGCAAAAGTGTATTATGACGCCAACAAAGAAGTGAAATGCGAAAAGCGAAAAAATTATTACCAGATAAATAAGGAATGTATAATAAAAAAAGGTAAAAGTAGTTTATGACGAAAATAAGGAAGTAATATACAAAATGCAAAGATATTATTATCATCTGAATAAAGAGGTATTATTATCATCTGAAAAAATGGAATATGTATTATGATAAAATACGTAAAGAAGACGATTATAATAAAGTAGCAAAGCATCGTGCTTCACAGAGAATAATAAAAAAGTATCGTTATATTGCTGTAACAAATAACAATATAGCAACCAAAAATAACAAAGAAATGTATATTAGAAAACTTATAAAAATGATTAGAATGCCGTCCCGAGAAAAAAGTAGATTGGAAGCTGAGCGTATAATAAAATGGTGATTTGATATTAGACAAAAGTACATTTTGGAAATGTGGAAACTCTTGAAAGATTGTAAAGGAAAAATGGAAATTTCCTTAACGCGTGCAGCAGAATGTTTAGAAGTTGATGACAGGATTAATGCTTTGTGTGGACAATCCAGACATACATCTTCTTCAGAATCATATTTTGCTGAAAGTTCGTACCATACTTTCGACGGTTCTAAATCAATTATACTGAATTCGGAAGGGAAAGCTATAAGCGTTCTACCTGTATTGAAATCGAAGAATACAACAAAAGCATGGTGTTGTAGTTATCTATGTAAAACAAAAGATGTTGAAATTCTAAATAATTTACAGGATTTCTTCAAACAACTTTTGGAATGCTCATTAAGAAAGGTACATAAGTTGAGCAACCATATCTGTAGCTGTTCTAATAAAATGCATACTGATAAAGTTGGTCATTCTCATGGTTGTTACATAAACCCTAAATTATGTAAGTCAAATTTTCTAGCCTTAGAGATTTTGGCGTCTCATTTTCCACATTTACGATATTTGAGGAGAATGATATACAGAATAGCGAACATTTGTAAACAACTGTTACATAATTTAGACAAAGCTTTAAAGGATAGTGACCTTGATACACTTCGACGAATAACACAGCAAGCTCGGAAAGAGGCTGAAGCATTACAAAAAGATAATACCGAAATAGTAAGCTTGAACGAAGAAAAGATTATATCTCGATATTATTTGGCATTTAAAGTTTTCTCAAAGCGGTCTTTGGACACACCACGCCTCCCGTGTTTCCTGCGAAAAACTCTGTTTTGGAAGAGAGGTTTTTAAGCTTAATATTTCTAAAAAAAACATATAAGGGAAATGTAATGCAAACATTGTTAAATCATATTGGATACAAAAATGGTGATGTGCACTTTATTTGTCGATATTGTTACGATAAGATTCGCAACGATTGTATACCACCCAAATGTATTTTAAATAACCTTGGTGTACATTCAGTTTCAGAAATAGCAGTGTTGAATGAGTTTGAACGAATTCTTATTCAAAGAGCTAAACCTTTTCAAACGATTGTAAGAATGGGCACAGTGATGCATACAAATATGCCGCATAAACATATGTTTCCAAAAGTAAAGGGGAGAACATTTCACCTTCCATTGCCGTTAGAAGAAACTTTAAAAAAAATCTGTCCTTCGACTGAAGCTTTAAATTTAAATCATGAATTATACATATTGGTGCGGAGCGTTCCAACAAAATCCAAAATAGTTTGGGAAAATTGAGTTGACTTGAAGAAAGTATGGAATGCCTTAGTATGGTTGAAAGCGAATAACCCTTTATACTCAAAAATTGTTTTACCACAATCTCACGATTTACTGCTGAGTGCCAAATTAACACATACAGAGTTTCAAGAAGAAGTTCTTGATAATGATAATAATCACGAAACTATTGAGGACGTTGAAGGTAAAACATTTAATATTGACGATAACAACAAACGTGCATTATTGACGCAAACGTCACAATCTGATTATTATTATGAGCAGTTTACGATTTATCCAATGTATGACAAAAGGATTAACGAATCTGCTACTGCGCTCTATCAAATGCTTAAAGTTCATGACATCCCGTTAGGTCATCGTGCTGAACACTTAGATATGAAATGTTTCCCAGAATTATATCCTTATGGAGTGAACGGACAGCATGAAAATAGATTGGTTCGTTTGACTGATCATAAATTCATTAAGTCAAAACTAATGTCCAAGCATTCTCAACTTCGATCGAACACGCAATATATTTTTCATTTATTACGCGATACCAATATGCGGCAATTGAACGCTGGAATTTATCACAAAATGAATGTCGCTAATCCACGTGAAAAATATACAGCTGCTGGTTTTCTAGAACAGCTCTCTAAAGATCAGCTGCAAATGAATTTGAACACTATATTTTTCAGATTACGTAATACAGCCCATAATTGGCAAAAACCAAGAAATGATTTGAACTGTATGATATACCATTATGGACCAGCTACGTGGTTCCTCACGCTCAGTCCAACTGAGTGGCTATGGACAGATTTAATAGAATATCTTCGTGAAGTAAACGGGCCATCGATGGCTAAAATGTCGCCGAACGAACTTATTGCTTCCGACTCCGTTTCAACTGCTTGATTTATAGATAATAAATTCCACGCTGTGCTGGATTTCATTTGTTCGCCCGACAATCCGATTGGAAAGGTCACTCATTACTTTTGGCGTAGAGAATATCAAAGCCGGGGATTACAACACTTTCATCTTTTAATTTGAATTGAAGATGCTCCTATAATCGACAAATCCTCGAAGGAAGAAGTAGCAGCATTCATTATGAAATACGTCACTTGCAGATTGCCGTCACCGCATGTGTCGCCAGAACTATATAGACGTGTAATTACACATTAAATGCATAAATGCAATAGTTACTGTCTACGCAATAAAAAAACTAAAAATTCCTTCTGTAAAGTATGTAGGTTTTCATTTCCACGTCCAGTTACAGAGGCTATGACAATAAGGGATGTGGCTGTTTCTATAGATGCTAGAAAGCAATTGAAAGCAAAAGGTAGACTCTATGATCTTCCACGTTCGAGAAACGAAGTCCGTATCAATGATTTTAATCCTTCTGTTCTCATGGTTTGGATAGGTAACATGGATATACAATATATTGAGGAAAAGACGAGGGTGGTATCATGTTACTGTATTAAGTACGTGTTAAAGCCTGAAAAAAGTTACGTTACGGACACTATGGCAGCAATAAATTCTACTAAGTCATTGGGTAGTCTTCTGTGTAGCCTTGGAATGCGCATACTAAATCATAGAGAATGTGGAGCGCCTGAATGCGCTGATACTCTTTTAGGATTAGCATTGCATGGCACTGACTCCAGTACTACTATTAGATGGTTAGATGTAAATATATTTAGAAGCAGAAAATTGAAAACTTGCAAAGAAATTGAGAATCTGGAAGGTGAATCCACAGACATATTTTGTCCATCCATCATAGATGATTACTATCCTAGCAGACCTAAGGAATTAGAATCTATGCATCTGTACGATTTTGCTACGTGGTATGACGTTACTAAAATTAGACCTTCTGAAAAAACTGAATATTATGACAACCGTGTATCTTTGTTTTTTAAAAAAAGGAAAAGAGGGTATCTTATCAATCATTATAAGTACAGTGTTCAAACCCAACCTGGGAATTATTATTTTTCATTATTATTATTATTCAAACCTTGGAGAAACACCGATGAATTGAAAAATGGATTTGACACATATACGAAAGCTTTTTTGTCGCTACAATCGCAAGTGACAAAAGCAATTAAATATCACGAACGAATAACGAATATTCAACAAGCGCGTGATCGTATAAAGGAACAAATTGAAAAGAGCATGTTGAATACTATAGAACTGGAAAAAAATGATCAAGACAATCACCCAGTAGAGTGTGTTCCCGTTGAAACTGTTGGCGCCATGAAAGATTTTAAAGACGCAGGAAATAAATTTGACTGTGATGATCTTGCAGAAATGATTTCGGAATTAAACCTTGATCAAAAGCGGATATTTGATCAAATTACTAAGTCCTTGACGTCTAACAATGACATTCTCAAACTTTATGTGAGTGGAGAAGGTGGCACTGGGAAAAGTTTTTTAATAAAAACTTTTACACACTGGATCAAGCAAATTATGGGAAAAGACACAGCAGTAACTGCTCCTACTGGAATCGCAGCTTTTAATATTGAAGATCTTACCATACACCGATTGTTTCAGTTACCTGTAGAACATGGGTATACAGCTCAGTATAGACAACTTAGCGACGCAGCCCTTCAAGTTGTACTAGATTAACTAAAAAATGTTGCTTTAGTAATCATCGATGAAATTTCGATGGTTTCTAACGTAACTTTCCTGTACATACATTTGCGACTTGCAGAAATATTTGATACTACAGATTCCGGTGATGGTTGGTTCGGAAAAATACCTATGCTACTATTTGGTGACTTACTACAACTTCCACCTGTTCACGAAGAACCTGCTTTTATACAATTATCAAATAAGGTTATGGAGAAAAATGTTGGAGGATTAGGTTCTTATAATCTATGGTCTGCCTTGTTTAGTTACGACGAATTGACAATAAATATGCGCCAACAGGGTGATAATGTTTACAAGGAATATCTTGTCCAGAATTCGTACCGGAGTAGTGACTAATTCGGATACAAAGGTTTTAGAATCGAGGAAAATAAATTTTAAAGCAACAAATTGTAATGACCGATTAAAGGAATTATGTGATTACATGCTTAATGTGGAATCTAATACGGTGCGCTTACTTCCCACATGTGTTCAATGTGATGTTCTGAACGTTGCAATGCTGAGTCGATTTCCATCTGAAAAAATCCATTTGATTGCTCATGATACAACGAATTGTGCACCGTACTTGAAAAAAAGGTGTCAAAACTACTAAACGATAATGACGATGATAGCTCGCGAACGGCGGGGCTCGCAAGGGTCATAATTGTTAAAGTAGGAGTGCAAATCATGATTAGAAGAAATATTGATGTTACACTAGGTCTTGTCAATGGTACCATTGCTAAACTTGTTTCAGTTATACGAGGTCTTGATAATGACGTTGAAAAATTGAAAACTATATTATCCACGGAGCAGGAACATATAATAGATCGTGTAAGTGTTAAATTTGAAGTAATGGATAGAGCGTTCGTTGTTAAAAAACAATTTCCGATTTGCCTCAGCTATGGTATAACTATTCACAAAAGTCAAGGGCTAAGCTTGCAGAATGCTGTCATAGAAGCAGGTAAGTCAATATTTACTTGTGGGCAAATTTACGTTGCTCTTTCTCGGGTGACCACATTGCAAGGACTGCATCTAATCAATCATGATCCATCTTCCGTAAAGGCACAAAAATCGTCTATAATAGAATACAATAGGTTGCGAAGAAAATATAGACCTGATCTTATGACTATTTCAATTTCTAAGAATCGTGTTCGCAATGTTCGTGATGCTGTTTGGGCAGTACTTAATTATAATGATGTATCTGAATGTCAGAGTACTAATGATTGCACCGTGGATAACACTCAGTACTACGTAAGAGGTCTCCCGAATTCTGATGGTGTGTCTTGTTATGCGAATGCCACAATCCAATGCATGTTATATTGTTCATCCATAAGAGAAAACTTATTATTGACTGAACAAGCTAAACATGTTATAAAAGTCTTTATAAACCAATATAAATCGTCGAATCAAAATCTTAACATATTATCATTACTGCAATTCGCGGGAGAAAAATATGCTTACAATCAGCTACACGATGCAGCTGAGTTTATTACCTCTCTTTGTGATCGTGAGATTCTTATTAAAAATACAGTAGAACACGAAATAACAATGGTATTAAGATGTGTAATGTGTAATCACACAAGTACTACTATCAGTACAAATTCTGTGGTACACCTTGCACTGCTCAAGATGCTGAAAAAATCGTTTGAATTTCAAGATATAATAAAACACAATTTCATAGGATGAATAAATCTGAAAGGTGCTTGCAGTAATTGTGATAGTTCAAATTCAAACATGATGAAGAAAATCGATATAACTGCTTCCAAACAAATTCTTATTGCGAAATTACTTTTGTTTGATCAGAATACTAGTGGAACAACGAAAGTGGAAAATTTCTGTATCAAAGCAATACCTACTACTAAAATACAAATGGGAGATCACTGTTATAAGCTTAAGGCAGCGATTTTCCACCACGGTAAAACTATTTCCGATGGTCATTACACGAGCATGGTAAGAGGTAAGGGCACAACATGGGTAGCCGTTGATGATTTATGAGTAATAAAACACGCTTGGCCACGAAATGCTAAAAATGCATACATATTTTTCTTCGAAAGGTGTTAATTTTGGTTGTTATTACAGTTCAATGTTCAATACGTTCAGCGCCATAAGCTGCTTCGCATACCATGAATTGTACACAAAGTATAATACATATAATATAATATAAGAATAATTTAAAGTCATTCACTATACAAATTATCTTTGTAAAAATAAGTGAGATCCCCATTAAAAAACTACAAAAAAGTAGAAAAAGATGTGAAATCGAAATGAGCTGCCAGTATATCAAACTCCTTTCCAATAAAGTGCAAAGGCAACACTGTGTAATACAATGTATCACAAAAAAATAGAAGATCTCCATAAAAAAACCACAAGAAAGTAGAAAAAGATGTGAAATCGACATGAGGTGCCAGTACATCAAACTCCTTTCCAGCAAAGTGCAAAGGCGACACTGTGTAACACAATGTAAAATTCGGTGATTTCCAACTATGAAGACTGTATAAGGAGATCCAGCTCCCTAAGAAAGTTACTAGAAATCTGTTAACAAAATCCCAAACTTGAGGTTATGAATATTTCGTCCACTCGCAGCGCAAGTGCACACAGACAATAATATATACCCCTAAAAAAATTCAAGAAAGTAGAAAAAGTAGTGAAATCGAAATGAGGTGCCAGTAGATGAAAGTGCTTTCCAGCAAAGTGCAAAGGCGACACTGTATAACACAATGAAAAATTCGGTGCTTTCCAACTATGCGTAGCTAGAATGCTGTGTTCAACAGTGCAGACGTTCAGACCCTAATGACAACTCATGTAAATTGACTGCTCCGCACTTTGGCGGTGAAATGAAGAAGCTAAATAGTGACACAAACTGAGACTGTTTAGACATTTGCCTAGATGTCCGTGGCCTGGAAGTCAAATGCTTGGCGTGGTCAGGCAAAGCATTCTTAGATCACCAATACTCATACTTTCTCTCTCGCAGACTTTCACATAATATGTCAGTTCAAAGCGCTGATAATATCAGTACATTTTCATTATTTTACATTTTAAAATAATTTTTATTTATCAAAACCTTGACCTTGCCTGACTTCCAGGCCACGGACATTTAGGCAAATGTCTAAACGGTCTCAGTTTGTGGTTGATACACTATTTAGCTTCTTCATTTCACTGCCAAAGTGCGGAGCAGTCAGTTTACATGAGTTGTCTTTAGGGTCTGAACGTCGGCATTGAAAAAACACACAGCATTTTAGCTGCGCATAATTGGAAAGCACCAAATTTTTCATTGTGTTATACAGTGTCGCCTTTGCACTTTGCTGGAAAGAGAATTCCGCGGTATACACACCGTGGAGGAACGAGGTGTGGCGACTACGCGCCGAAAGGGATACGCGGCGCGGAATTCCCGATACAAAAGAAAGTATTCGACAGAAAGAAAACGAATACATAACCGGCGCGACTTAACTCTATAGGGGGCCTCGTAAACAAATTGTCCGCCTTAGAATCAAATACAATCGAAAAACGTTACACCAGGAATTAACGGTATTGCGTTTCGAAGGGGCCCTCTTCTTCAAAACGCGGCGCGTCCTCGAACCGCGCAAGGTCACGCGGGAGATTTGCGAAACGGACGGAGGGAAGTCTAACGGAGTTCCCACCGGTGGTGGTCTTGTCGCGGGCGAAAAGGGTGCTTCGGAGCACGCTCGAGGACATACACACACGCACACCACAGAAGGAAAACGAAAAGTAGCCGCGGTATTTCAGGGCGCTCGCTGGTCGCGTATACGTCCGGGTTCGCGGGTTACCGTTAATTCGCTCTTCAAATTGCTCGCTCATCGATCGAGATCTTCTCGCCGCCGGCTCGCGGCTCTCCCCACCCAGAAGCTGTTGGGGCTCCTCACGGTGTGCCACCACCATGGCATCTTCCAGTTTCCCCTCGTGGCAGCGTCAAGGGGCGATGGCAATGGTATACTTGGCGAGGGTGGTCAGTCCTCTTGGTGGTGGCCACACCGGGGTCCTGGGGTGGAGGACACCGTGACCGGCGACTTGCCGCACTCACGCGAAGACGCGGCTCTATCGCGGAGGGGTAAGAGGGTGCGAAAAAGGGGTCTCTAATGCCCGCGGTGCACTCATCCCTCTACTCTCGCGGTCCACTCATCCCTCTACTCTCGCGGTCCACTCATCCCTCTACTCTCGCGGACCACCTCCGGCCTGAGGTGTCCGGCGAGGAGGGAGCGAGGCCCTACCGGGGATCAGGGTGTTTTCGTGACAGGCAGAAAACGTTTGCCCTGTCACAGTATATATTATAGTCTTTGCGCACTTGCGCTGTGAGTGGACGAAATATTCATAACTTCAAGTTCGGGATTTTCTTAACAGTTTCCTAGTAACTTTCTAAGGGAGTTGGATCTTCTTATACAGTCTTCATAGTTGGAAATCACCGAATTTTACATTGTGCTAAACAGTGTCGCCTTTGCACACTGCTGGAAAGCACATTCATGTATTGGCAGCTCATTTCGATTTCACATCTTTTCTACTTTCTTGTAGTTTTTTTATGGAAATCATCTATTTTTTTATGATTACTCCTTAAGTCCTGCACTTTTCCATGTACTTGGCGTAATTTTTTTACTTTTTTAAAGTTTTTTAGGGAATTGTTTATTGTCACCGCCGACGTGCTAGATTCACAGGAAAGTGAAAAAGTTCCTCGAGACGTATTGGTCCGCCGTGCGCGAAGAGACTCGATACATTTCCAAGTACCAGCGGCGTATTGCTTTCTATCATGAGCACCCCGTAAAAGCTGAAACATCGTCCACAGACAAATTCCAATGCTTGATTGAGCTGTGACCAGACGCTCCGCTCTACTTCCGATGATATTTTAACCGATTCGGTTCTTATTCGGTTCTGAAAATACCGAAATATCGTCGAGTCGTGTTGGTCCGACAGTCAAACACGACGATGATCGATTTTCAACGATAGATTTTTTTAGGCTAGGCTAGATTAAAGATATTCAGTATGCTTATTGTCACGGTCGACGTGCTAGATTCACGGGAAAGAGAAAAAGTTCTTCGAGACGTATTGGTCCGCCGTGCGCGACGAGACTCGTTATAATTCCAAGTACTAGCGGCCGTTTGATTGAGGGTAGAATGCAGTGGTTTTAATATGGGAGATCTTAAATTTCTTTGCTACTACGCTCATTAATGCGCTTGTAAGTTTTGTACCTTGGTCTGTTAATAACGCCTTCGGACAGCCAAATCGGCAGATAAAATCGTTTGTAAATGCTTCCGCGATTTCGATGGAGGTAGTTTGTGTTAAAGGTAGTGCTAAACTATATTTCGTTAATAGGTCCTGTATTGTTAAGATATGTGTGGAATTCGATGGAGTGGGAGGAAGAGGTCCTACTATATCCATGGCAATTTTATCGAAAGCTAGTCCGGGTGTGTCTGTCAAAGTCATGGGTTGTCGTGTCTTTTGTCTCGTTAATTTCTGTGTTTGGCAGCTAGCGCAATTTTGAATAAATTTCTGTACATCTTGCTTGAGATTAGGCCAAAAATAGTTTTGTCGGATTCTAGCATATGTTTT
>NW_026534350.1:0-3605 GCF_026225885.1 Hylaeus anthracinus
TTCTTTTTCTACTTCCTTGTAGTTTTTTATGGGGATCTTCTATTTTTTATTTCTTTCGCAATCTATTGTACTCTATTATAGGCGATTCTTGTGCCTTTACGGAAGATGGATCATAATTGATTAGATGCAGTCCTTCTAATGTGGTCACCCGAGAAAGAGCAACGTAAATTTACCCACAAGTAAATATTGAATTACCTGCTTCTATGACAGCATTCTGCAAGCTTAGTCCTTGACTTTTGTGAATACTTATACCATAACTGAGGCAAATCGGAAATTGTTTTCTAATAACGAACGCTCCATCCATTACTTCAAATCTAACACTTACACGTTATATTATATGTTCCAGTCCCATGGGTAATTTTCAATTTGTCTACGTCATTATCAACACCTCGTGTAATTGAAACAAGTTTAGCAATGGTACCGTTGACAAGACCTAGTGTAACATCAATATTTCTTCTAATCAGGACTTGCATTCCTACTTTAACAATTATAACCCTTGCCAGCCCCGCCGTTCGAGAGCTACCATCGTCATTATTGTTTAGTAGCTTTGACACCTTTTTTTTCAAGTTTGGTGCACAATTCGTTGTATTATGAGCAACCAAATGGATTTCTTCAGATGGAAATCGACTCAGCATTGCAACGTTCAGAACATTACACTGAACACATGTGGGAAGTAAACACACTGTATTAGATCCCACATTAAGCATGTAATCACATAATTCCATAAAAAGATGAACGTTGGTTTTGTGATATATAAACAGATACCTTATTTTTTTAATTAAATAGAAAAAAACAAAGGAAGAGGGTGTAACGAAAGCGAGGTGAGAAAATGAATAAAGAAGTCCATTATTCCTAACGCTCAATTTATTGTATTATAATAACTCTTTAAGTTTTCAAAAGTACACATAATGCATGGCAGAAAGTCTTATTGTCACAAATTTAAATGTTAATGATAAAGTAATAAAATGAATTAAGAGATCCACTATTTGTAACGGATAGTTTATTGTATTGCAATAATATAGAAAAAGAGAGATCAGTTTCAGTCCTTCAAGTTTTCGAAAGTACACACAACGAACTTAAAGGACTAAGTCTGATCTCTCTTGTTCTATGTTATTGTAATACAATAAACTATGCGTTACAAATAGTTAACATTTAAATTTGTTACAACAAGATTTTCTGCCACGTGTTCTGCGTGCTTCTGAATTTTATTCTAAAACAATAATATATAAGTTAGAAATAGTGCATCTCTTTTTTCATCTCCCTTCATTTTTAACATTTAATCTTCCTTTATCTTTAACATTTACATTTCATGCATCTAGACTTTCTGACATGCTTTCTAACCGGTATAACCTCTCAGTTTGTATTTGTGACATTTGGACGCCGCAAATTGAATAATTATTTTAAAGGCTACGCGTAGTGATATTGTATTGAGAAGTATATGGTTATTAGTGATAAAATATCTACCTTGTCGTTGTGGAAAGAAATATATAAATTTGGTGTTTGAGTGTGCAGTTCATAATACAAATTCAGTAAATGTTTAGTTTGTGCTAATAAAAAACATTGTGCAACAAGAATAAGTGTTCTAATACAATAAATTGTGTTATAAATAGTGGACTACTTTTTTTTGACTTTCACTTCATCATAAACATTTAAATTGCTTGCAACAAGACTTTGTGCCACGCGTTCTGTGTACTTAGATAATCTTAATAGAAGGGGTTTCTGCGAATCATGAGCGCTTTCAAAAACCGCGTCTACCTGTTTGATAAAACTTTGAATTTTAAATTGATCACCATCAAATGTATCGGAAATTAACTTAGTGAGAAATTCCAAAGTAGCACGAGGTGCATCTACAACTTGATTTTGAGGCATAATATAGAATATAGGGATTGTTTGGATATAAGAAAAGTAACAGAAGGAAGGAATCGTGAAAACAAGTGAATATCTAGAAAACTGTCACTCACGGCGATAGGAAATTCCCTGCTGCTGTGGCTGGAGTTGCTATTTCCAGTTGAATTCTCCCAAGTTGCTGCGCCTTTTCGTATCGGCTGTTGTGATTCCTTGTACCTTGTTTCTTTCGTTGTCCAGTTCCGCAAAACTGCCACTTGAATCCCAGGAGTGAGTTTGCTAAATTCACTTTTATACACTGGTAATTATAGTGCTGGACATCCCATCCACGTCGCCAAATTTTATGGTAAATTCCGATTTATTTCAAAGTTCGGTTTCTAATACAATTCGGTACTAAGAAAGTAGATTGCCGCTACGTTTCTACTTCTGTTGTATTATATTATGAAAAAGCTCGCGAGAGCAGTTTTGGTGTGCTTTTTAAAAGTTTGTGTTTTTGGATTCAGAAGGGTGGTGGAAATAAGGGGAAGGACCAATGAGAATCGTAGGATGTTAAGGAGTCCGGCGGATTATTCGGAGTTAGTGAGTAAGAGTACAAGGGTCGGATGCGTAGTTGGTGTATGGACGCATGACTAGGTTTGAAACTTGAAAATATTTATTTATCCAATGAAGAAAGAAAGAAAGTAATGAAGATTAGATAGTACAGTACAGAAGGTAAAAATTAACCTAAACGATATCTAACACCGCGATGCCAGTCTGCGAAAGAAGTTTGCAATCGGCGGTAGATGTACCCCGGAATACGCTTCTTGGTAACGCTGCGCTGCCTTCTCCGCATTCGAATTACACTATCCGGAGAGGACGATCATATGATACAACTTTGCGTTTGTCCTGATCACTTCGCGCGCTTGCAAACTTACGGTTCGACGGTCACTTGTAAGCTGAATCCAGGAGAAAACCAGTTTTCTCAAAACAGATTCAAAAATCACAAACTGGGCGATCACAAACGCGACCGGGCAACTTTACTTGCGAGAGCTATCGTTGCGCGGTTGCTACCTAGCGGTCAGCGTGCGTACCTGACTCCGTACTTGCTTGTAACGAACGTTTCATTACAAGTTTTAACGCAACCATTTGGCGTCTTGTATTAAAACATCTTCATTGTGGCTTAAAAATTGTCGAAATTGCCTCTTATCTAGCCTAATTACTCTATATTACAAATAATTGAAACGATGGTCATCGTGATTGGACACGAATGTAAAATATTTGCAGATTGTCATAATAAGAAACGGCTGCAAAGCGCAGATCCTCGTATTTTACAGAGCACTAAAGAAGCTCGAAGGGCTAGAAAAATGGAAAAAACGAAACAACAGGATCTCTTTGAGGAAGAGGAAGGCTTATTTTATGATCACAGAATAGAAGATTAGTATACTTGCTGGTAGGAATCTTGTAAGATCGTAAAATCAGTCGGAAATCGATCTTTACAACTTAAGCTGACCGCAATGTAAGCTGACACCTATTTAGACAAGGATAGAGCTAGACTTTTCGTTCAGGACCGTACAATATCAGAATTAGGAGGTTCATATTTCAATAATTTTATTCTCGTTATGTATGTTCACATGAAGAAGCTAAATAGCGTAACAGCCACAAACTGAGACTGTTTAGAAATTTGCCTAGATGTCCGCGGCCTGGAAGTTAAATGCTTGGCGTGGCCAGGCAAGGACGAGATGTTATTCAATAAGAATTAATTTAAAACGCAAAATAATGAA
>NW_026534351.1:0-20451 GCF_026225885.1 Hylaeus anthracinus
CTTAGTGGAATATTTAGTACTTATTTTGTACTAATTTGTACCACCAAAAAGAAATTTTGTACCTGTTACCGTTTTCAAGAAAATCGTAATATTAATATTAAGCTAGCAGCGCCACGATTTTTTCGAAAACGGCACGAGATACAAAATTATTGTTGGTGGTACAAATTAGTACAAAATAAGTACTAAATATTCCACTAAGTCACTTAAAAGCGTTGGGTGCTGCTGGTAACGAAATTGAAATATAATTCGGAGTGCAAATTGCCAAGAGAGAATATGACACTGTCAATTAGGAAGAATGATTATCGAGGGCCTAGAAATTTCTCTATTTTTGAGTTTGTAGAATTCCTTCAACGATAAACTCAGCTTTACCGTTCCAGTTCCATAATTGGTTCCTCAACGGTGAAACCTCGGAGAAAAGGAGAATTTCATCCAGCTGAATATTTTGGTATTCCGCGTGTTTGCTATTTCTCTGTGCATATGGAATCCTTAACGACTTCGTTGTGAATGGCGTAAAGCATAAACAGTCATTAGAACCTTTAACCTCGAGAGTCAACCAGCGGAAATAGCGGTGAATCCGCGCTTCCGTCGCGGCTTTCTACTCGCGCGAGCGCTCGTTGTCGTTCCGTTATGACGAATTTCGCTAAGAGAGTATAGACGTAGACTTCGTTAATTTGGTTGAGAGACAGTTTATAAGCTCCCGAGATACGCAGAGAGAATACAGGAAGAGACTCCTGAGAGAATGGAAATCAGTTTGAATAGGTGTAGCATTTTAAACTGAACTTTTTGAACATATAACTTTTCGAATATACAATAGTTACCCCCTAAAATTGTGGTAAAATCATATGGTCTCTACGAAAAATATTATTAATAATTGTGCGATTTTAAGGACAAGTTAGAAGTATAGCACATATATCAAACTTATAAGCTTGATAGTTCAAGTGTTAAGGGGCAGGGTCAAGTAAAATTCAAAATTTTGACCCTTTTGTTTTGTTTAGAAAATTAGTTTACCATCTGAAGAATGTGCTCCGACCATTTCAGCTAAAAATACACGAAGGACTATTTTTACATTCGGAAACTTTAAACGCATTTTTCTCAAAACACAAAATTTTGCGTGCCGTGCAATGTAGCTTAGAGATTTCTCAAACGATTGCTATGAAACTTGGCACAAAATATTCCTTAAACTATTCTCCTTTGGATCAACCTAAAGGTTTTTATAAAAATTGAAATAAACAATGTTTTAATCATTTTTTTTATAACAAGATTTTTTTAATGTGGCGTGAAATTCTAAATTTAAAATGTTTTTTTTTTTAATCTAGGTTGATCCAAAGCGTGTTACTATATTTTAACGAAAAATTGGCGGATTTTTGATTTCAAATAATTACAGTGATCTGTGCGTTGCACGGCGCATTTTCGAGAAGCCAACTTCGAACGGCTGCTGTTAATTCATTTATGAATATTTTTACATAAAAAAAATTATATAGATTATCTAGATGCTACAAAATAACAAGTAATTAGTTGTAAATAAATATATATTAAGCACTCTTCAAAAATAATTCGCGAAAAAGCGGTTTTTTACTTGACCCTCCCCCTTTAAATCTCAATAGCCTTTCGTTCGATAGAGTTGTACTTCCATTTCGTTTGTACCTTGTAGATTTGGGAGCAACTTTCGATCCCAGTGACGCGAAGAAAGCTTTGCGAACAGCCTGGGTCGTCGGTTCAAGCGTGCGTCCGTCTTCTTGAAGCGTACTGCAGGTTAATTGGAATTCCCTGGATTTCAGTCGGGACGATAGTTTTCAGGCGCGCCATATGTATAATGCATTGCGCGCGTCTCGGTCGATCCGCGCATCGAATGGCGATCTTTCATTTACGCCCGTGTTCTCACGAATCGACCCATCGAACTGTCTCGTAGAACTACGCATTCGCATAGGTGTGTCCTGCCAAAGCGATACGATTCCCAAGGTGGTTGACTAGTTACCTTGCAGAGTAGGGCCGAGAGGAATCAGTTATATTTATTCAAGATAACGTTCGCCAGGTGAAAATTTCGTTAACATTTTCATATTTCCATTCGAGGCAAAAAACTTCCATTATATTCACCTCTAAATAATAAAACGTATTTGATATGAATGGTGAACATAAATAAATTAGTTTAAAGTATGAATAAATTTAAGAAGAAGGTAGGTTGTTAGCCCAACATTTTCAACACACTTTGTACAGCAAATTAGCGAGCACATGTGCGTCGTTGGCTTCTTGTGTGGTTTGACGAATTCGAGAAAACAAACATGTTTTCACATGTGCGTTTGTCGCTATAGCCAACGACGCAGTCAGAAGATCTCATTTCTAAAATTATTTTCAAGTTTTATAATTACATTGGTTCGGTTTGATTTGACAAATAATTTGTCCATCCTCCCATTAGAGTCCACGTAACATCAATTACAATTATCTACCAAATAAATTTGAACCCAAACAGTGATTAGATTGCGTTCAAGCCTTGAATGGAAACCAGTTTAATTAGCTTTTTGAACATTCTCATCTATTACGACGCTATTCATTAACACTAAATGTACCGAGATCAAAGGATATCTATGATACATACAACTCTATCCTTGTAATTAGAGGGAGGGGGAGCAAACTAATCAAGTAGATAGTAGTTGTCCTCTAAAATTGTGGTAGGACAATATGGCCTTCACAAAAATATTATTAATAATTGAGCAATTTTTAGGAGAAGTCAGTAGTACAATAGATAAGTGAAACTGACAAGTGTTGAATCTCAACAGCTTTTCGTTCGACAGAGCTGCACTTACCACAACAGTTGACACTAAAAATTGTGATAAAATAATATGGCCTCCATGAAAAATACTGTTAATAATTGAGCGATTTTAAGGAGCAGTTAGAAGTATAACACCTGGGTTAATCTAACAAGCTCGAAAGTTTAAGTGTTGATATTCTCAATATCCTTTCGTTCGACAGAATTGCACTTTCCACAATAGTCGCCCTCTAAAATTGTGGTGAAACCATATGGGTTAAATTGCGTTCAAACCAACAGTGTGACAAAATTGAAAATAGTCACCATTGTGACTAGCCAACCTTCTATAGCGAAAGGAACGATGGTTTCTAGTGTCGTGGTTCGACGAATTGGTCGAATCGGTCGCGTTCTAACATGGGCGAGGCCTCGAACGCGCTATCGCAGACACACGCTCGACTGTCCACATGCGCGGACTTTTTTGCATTCACACGGATCGGTGGTTTTATTAAGCCCATACCGGTCGCATGTGTCGATACGCCGTGGAACTCGTGTATCGGGTGTTTGGAAAGCGCACACGCTCGGCCGATTGTTCTTGAACCAGATTCAAAGACAGAAAATCGTTACGACCGTTGTAGCAGCAGCTGTAGAGGACATTGTTCGATAACTGCGACTTCGAGTGGGAGGACGATATTTCCTTCGAACGGAACGATACGCCTGTGTAGGCTGATGCGCAGCGTTTAAACTATTTACGGTTCTTCCATTGTCGTTGAAAACGGTATAACGCGCTTTGAAACCTTCGCGGAACGAATAAAGCGAAAATGAAACTAAGATATTCTTAATTGGAAAATAGAAAAAGTCAGAATTCGAGGTTTCATTTTATTCATCGAAGTCGGATACTGGTTTCAGGATATTGTTTTCGTAAACGTCTAGCGTTCCACGTGAACAGAGTCTTGAATAGAACAGAGAGAAATGCCAGTGCAGCTTGAAAATACGGAAATGACCGTCGTATTCAAATTCAAGCTCTCTAAGAAAATGGTACAAAAGTAATAAGATGGAGAAACGCGGAAAAGAAGTAATTTGCCCGTCAGCTGAACAAGCAAAAAAAGGAACGGATCAACTGACCAGAGTTATTCTAAATGCATCCTTGTCTGCGCAATCCTGCATTCCTGCCTCGGTGCATTCTCGGCAATTTCACGTCCATAAGCACAATCCCGTTTAACCTTTGCGCCAAATACTTGCGCGAACGGTGGTGGAAGTATTCAATGATTTCTCGTTAACTTCATTACGAGGTTATCGGTATTTCATTCTAGACTATATCGAACACTCATCGTTTTACTGCAAATTTGATGCTCTTATTCATAGCTAGTAAATTACGAGAAATGTATTTTTAAGTACGTGTGTAGATTAATTTGATCGTTAAATTGCTTCCTATTTGAGAACCTTCGTCCTGTTCGGATGATTTGATCGTTTATCGGTGATAGGATCTCGGTAGTTTTGTCTACGAAGGATAATTAATCCCTCTTTGTCGATAGACATATGTTCGACAGAGTTGCGCTTGTCACAATAATAGTAGACAAGAACTCGGCTTTCTGTATCTATTTAAGTTTTGTTGACCAAACATTTCTATGAATCTCACATTCGCCACGTCTTATGCAGTTACCGTTATACTATTGATTTACGTCTTCCGTTTTATCTATCCTGCTTCAACGATTTCCTGTAAATGTTTACTATGTTCTTTTTCTTGAGGGGGCATACGCAATTAACACAGCAAAAATTCAAGAATTTGTTTTCAAGGTTTTCGAGATTTAGCTAGAAATTTTAATTTAAAAAAAGATAGCAAGCTTTCATGGAACGAAATTCCTTCTGGCAACTACGTGAACCTTCTCGAGTGTATTACATTTTTCTCGTAGACTTTAAACGGTGTGTTAACCCTTTGCACTCGAGCGGCGCCGATACGGCGCCCGGCCGATTTGAACTATCAACTTGAGCGGTGCTGCTGCGGCGCCCGAGCGATTTGAAGTCTTAAATGGTGGCGTAAGTTTTTTTTGGGAGGCATGGACATTTCCCTGATTAATTTATACCTTTTGTATAAACTAGAAAAGACCAAAAAAGAGGAAAAGCCACTGAACCATCTGCGATTTCTGAAAACACTTGTCGAACAATTGAGAAGATTATATCGCCAGCAACGAGAGCAAGTGTCTACGTCGCATTCCGATGAAATCCGGCTAAACGGGAAGCTTCACGCAATACTAAAAGGGCCAAAAAGGGACTCCAAGGTTTGTTCTGACTGCAACACGCCTGGAGGTAGGCGGGAAATTTCGTATTACTGTGATAGGTGTCCTGACAAACCTACGATGCATCTTGGATATTGTTTTCCAAAATATCACACCAAAACTGATTACAGAGTGTAATATTTATCGAAGTTTGTTGTTTTCGACATATACATGAATAAACTGGTGGAATTTTATTATTTGCATACGTTTGTTTGTTTATAAATGTTTTTAAAGTACTTGTAAAGTGTTTGCCGAATTTGGCCGAAATCGTCTGGAGTTGTTAGTGCGCGCAAGCGAAAAAGGCCTCGATTGCAAAGGGTTAATACCTAGAAAGGGTCAGAAGGTAGCAAACCGTGACTAAGGTATCAACAAAGAGCAAAGAATGGGTGGGTCCCTCTTAACCCTTTCAGACCCGATTTATTTTTTTTTTCCATGCTAATTTTAGTCCAAGATAACCCTAAAAATTAAATTACATTAGAACGAGAAAAAAAAAATAAATCGGGTCTGAAAGGGTTAAATACTTCTTCGATTGATCCACATTTGCGAAGTAAATACGTGCCTCCAAACGCATTGCACTCTCGTCCATGTCACCACAGCATCGAGCTATATATACCCACTTGGTATGGCCTTCGTTCTCTCGGTTGCATGACAATCATAGCTCTCGATCCATTATTGGCAAGTGTTATCGAGTAACGACATTTTGGCAAGCGCGTGTATTCGATACACTCGGTGAGACAAGTTGGAGCGAGATAAATACCCGTAATCGGTAACGCAGGAATTGCGATCGATTCCAAAGATTAATGTTTACGATCAACGTAACCGTCGCCAATAAAATTCAAATCAAATAAGGGAACAGTCGAATAATCTCGAAGGAGATTGTTGTTTCTCGTCAAGCATGGTAGTCCAAACAATGCGGTCACGTGCTCGAGCCATGATCGCGATCGTTCGAGTCATTTTCTTCTAACTCCAGCACGGACCCTCCTAAACGGTAATTGACCAATGACGATGTAATTCGCCGAATTGAAAAATATCAGCCGTCATCGTCGCGTGCCGCGTTGAAAATCTTTTTCAAGTGGGATCGTTTACTGCTCGTCAAATTGATTGTTTCTACATTGGCGAACAGAGTCGCGGTTACTCCAATCTAGATGCACCGATGATTGGAAATGCAACATTTACGTCACCCTCGATAGAGAATTCTAGACGTACGTTCGCAATTCCATGTGTTTGCCGTAAAAGGACCACAAGTTATTACGATATTTTCCCACTGTACATACGATTGAACGATATAAAATGAAATTTCTAGAACTATTAATAGATTTTAAATAATAACAATAATAACAATTAGAAGAAATATATTATCTACAGACGATTCTAGTAACGATAATAGGTTCAGCAATTACATTTGCTGTTAATCGAATTTCTAATCAAATGTCTAATTGATTCGATTAAAGTTATAAAGTTTATTAGAAGAGTATTCGTTACGAGGAGTATTTAATGCTATAAAACGAATACGAATCGTTCGTATAAATCATCCGTAGAATATGGATCTTGCCGTATTTTTACTGTACATCGTAATTTCATTGAACCGCGAAGGAGTTAATCGGTGCACCAAGCGGCTCCTCCTCCCGCTCGTGGCCACGCGAAACAGTCTGTTCTCTTCCGCCTCTCGATAGAATAGTTTAGCTTGTGATCGATGTAACGACGCTCATTGTCCCGTAATGAGGCTGGGAGGGACAGGATGCCCGTTGCGTATGTGTCACGAACAAACACACGAACGGATTCCGACGTAAAGGCATCTGGAGTTCCCGACTCCAACACGCAATTACGGATGAATCGAGGCGTTTAGAGAAACTGTGGCGACGAGCCTGGAACGATGAAAGCAGTATTGCGCTAACCGTCCACGGAGTCATAGTGCATTGACATTAAGGCGTCGATGCGTTCAGTGACGGATCACGATTTCACCAGATTAGACGGATACTTCCAATTTTAGCTCTCGTGGATCACAGTCAATGGGTGGACGTTAAAAAAAGCAACTCTCAACTTGTACTTCTTATGCACACTTATCTTTGATAATAGAGAGCAGCGGGGACAATTTATTAACCCTAAACCTACCGTGACTGGTCAAATGACCGTGTTCAAATTTTTGTATACAGTTCTTGTGTAAAGTACATCAATTGTATAAAATTGTTTCCCGTGAACTATTTTTGTATTCAATTGAAAGAAGTATCTTCAAGACCAGCCATTTTACCAATGCCAGTAGAAATAGGAACAAATGATGGTAGGTTTAGTGTTCATCATTAAACCTAAAATTGTTCAGACAATAGTTTTATATACAGTGGCGGCCATATACTTACGTACACTTTATATTTTAACTTTAAAACCTGAGTTATTTCCACAGAGCTCAGATAGTCGTATCAACAATTTATTTCTAAGAGTATTGGATCTTGATGTACATATCTGCAGTAGAACTTTTACTTATTTCGAGAAAATAAGTACTTTGTAAATGTTTTGTTCTGGTCTGTCGGTTTTGTATCGAACAACTACTTACGTACGCTTTTGTTTCGCACAGCTAAGCCAAATTTAAACAATATTTACCAGTATCTGCTCAGCAGTGTTTACAGTTGGACGTATTACAAGAGTGCTGTGATAAGTAAAGGAAGATCCACAAACTGAGGCTGTTTAAAAATTTGCCTTGATGTCCGCGGCCTGGAAGTCAAATGCTTGGCGTGGCCAGGCAAGGTCAAGGTTTTGATGAATACGAATTATTTTAAAACGCAAAATAATGAAAGTGTACTCATATCGTAAGAGTTTTAAATTGACAAATTATGTAAAAGCCTGCGAAAGAGAAAGTATGGGTTTTGATGATCTGAGAATGCCTTAGTTGGCCACGCCAAGCATTTGACTTCCAGGCCGCGGACATCAAGGCAAATTTTTTAACAGCTTCAGTTTGTGGATGATACGCTGTTTAGGTTCTTTATGTCACCGCTAAAGTGTGGAGCAGTCACTTTACATGAATTGTCATTAGGATCTGAACGTCCGCACTGTTGAACACAGCATTTTAGCTGCGCATAGTTGAAAACCACCGAATTTTACATTGTGCTACACATTGTCGCCTTAGCACTTTATTGGAAAGGACTTTCATGTACTGGCAACTCATTTTGATTTCATATTTTTTTCTACTTTCTTGTACTTTTTTATGAGGATTTTTTATTTTTCTATGATAACTCCTTGAGTCCTCCACTTTTTCATGTACTTGGCGCAATTTATTTTATTATTTTTTTTTTTTTTTTTGAAGTTTTTTTATGGGGATTTCACTTCTTTTTACAAAGATAATTTGTATAGTGAATGACTTCAAATGATAGAAAATGGGAGATAGGTTTGAATCCTTTAAGGTTTCAAAAGTACGCAGAACGCATTGCAGTAAATCTCATTGCAAGCAATTTATATATATATATATATATATAAAATGTAATCAATTTATCAGTAACATTTAAATACAACATGACTTTCTGTCATGTGTCGTGCCTACTTTTGAGAACTTAAAGGACTAAGTCTGACCTCTCTTTTTCTGTATTATTGTAATACAATAAATTATGTATTACAAATAGTGGATCTCTGTTCCTTTTCTCATTTTCTCATTATTTAAATTTGTTACAAGACTTTCTGCCATGCGTTCTGTAAACGTATGAACTGTATTCCAATACAAAGAAATAGTTGATTTCTTTTTTTCATTTCTCGCTTCATCTTTAACATTTAAATTGCTTGCAACAAGACTTTCTGTCACACGTTCTGTGTACGTATGAACTGTAAAAAGAAAGGGAGAGAGAACGCGTGGCAGGATGTCTCACTGCAAGAAATTTAAATGTTTATCATGAAGTAAAAATAAAAAAAGTGGTCCACTATTTATAACACACAATTTATTGTATTAGAACACTTATTCTTATTTGCACAAAATGAACATTTACTAAAATTTATATTATGAACTGCACACTAAAACACCAAATTTATATATATCTTTCCACAACGACAAGGTAGATATTTTATCACTTATAAGCATATACTCCCCAATACAATATCACTACACGCAGCCTTTAAAATAATTATTCAATTTGCGGCGTCCAAATGTCACAAATACAAACTGACAGGTTATACAGGTTAGAAATGAACGAGCGGCGTGAGCGGCAGCCATATTACAATTCCGACCGATTTGATGGATTTTGGTTTTATTCGAAAGCTTATATGCGATTTACATCAGAAAAATGCGTTTAAATTTAGAAAGTATTGCAGGCATGATGAGATATTAATGAAAGAAGTTTCCAGTTAGGTTAGAATGGACCATCTCTCCTGTAAAAGATAAGCGGTAACACCACGTTATACAGGGTGGCTGTATAATTTTTCATGAACTTGGCGTCAAGACGCTACCGCGTCTCTAGATATCACGCCAGAACAACGGCGACTAGTACAACAGATTCGGAAGGATGGAATGTCCTACCGAAAGATTTCCGCTAAATTAAAAATATCGTTATTATGTTATGGCTTGTCATCAAGCTATACAACATGTTAAGCATCATGGAACACCAGATAATGTTCCTCGTAAAACAAGACCTCGAAAAACTGATCAAAGACATGATCGCAAGATTCATCGATTATCTGAAGCGGACAGATTCAAAACTGCAGTTGCCATCCACGATGAAATATCAACAGATCTTCATTAAAAAATAAGTATTAAAACTGTCTAGCGAAGACTTAATAAGTTTCAATTATACGGACGCGTTGCCAGAAAGAAACCGTTCATTTCAGAAAAAATCGTCGGGCTAGGATTGCTTTCGCGAAAGAACATTTAAATGGATGCCCCAGCAATGGTCCAGATGAATGTCTTTACAGATGAATCAAAATTTAATCGCTTTGTATCTGATGGCAAAGTATACGCGAAACGTCGCAAAGGAGAAGAATTTAATAACAATTGCATTAAACCGACTGTAAAAGGTGGTGGTGGGTCGGTACTCGTTTGGGGGACTATGACAGTAAAAGGTACACGTCCTATTCTAAATATAACTGGAATCATGGACCGATACGTGTATTTGGATATTGTAAAAAATGTATTGCTCTCTATTCGCCGAAGAATGCATGTCAAAGGAATGGATCTATCAAGCGGATAATGATCCGAAACACTCAGCAAAAGTCGTCAAGACATTTTTGAGTGACAATAATATTCGCGTGATGAAGTGGCCAGCACAATCTCCGGATCTGAATCCAATAGAGATGCTGTGGATTGATGTCGACAAACATGTACAGAAACAAAAGCGAAAAAATATGGATGAATTGTACACTATTGTACAGGAAGCATGGAATTCGATACCTGCTAGCAGATGTGCTCGACTTATCGAATCCATGCCGCGAAGGTATGCTGCAGTTATCAAAAATAAGGGTTTACATACGAAATATTAACAATATTATAAATATAATACTTAAGTATGTGTCCGCCGAAAACTTGGCACTTCGTTATAAAAATATAAAAAAACTTTTTAATTATAGTAAATTAAGGAAAGCTATTTTAACATCTTATTACGTATATTGTAAACTTACAAAAAAAGTAACAGATTTTCTTATACTTGTTTAATGTACAAGTGTACAGGAAATAATATTTAATTTTATTAACTGTACGTAAGTATATGGCCGCCACTGTATATATTATTCTATTCAGTATCACGTGAACTATATCTGCATTCAATTGAAATAAGTGTCTTCCAGACGAGCCATTTTACCAATGCCAGTAGAAATAGGTACAAATGACGATAGGTTTAGTGTTAACATACACGTACCTAGACTTGCCTGTATCAAAAATTGCAGCAGAAACGTTGCGAATACTTTAGTAATTTTAGAAAGAAGCCTGAGGTCTATGGCCAGTAAAATTAGTCTTCTTTGTTCCCTGCACAAGCCCTGCTGTCAATTGTTTAATATCAATATTGCTATAATTGTTGTAAGCGTTTATAACATATTAATAATTCGGGCCAGAGACTCGTTTGCAACGGTTTATCGATGAAACAAGCGTTTCTCCCGCGACTGAGCAAATACGTAGCGGCAATGAATCGAGATCCAATCGATGTAGCGAGGCAATCTTGTTCCTTTAAACGAAGGACAGATGATTAACGTCAATAGCAGGGGGTTTAATCAACGACACCGTGCAGAGTAAACGCAAGAAGATTCAGTGGCGACGGAGGGAAGTTTTCGAAGCGATTGGAGGCAATATCCGGTCGTCGGGGACCCGAGTGATTCGACGTGGAAACAGATGTCGATCATGGGTCATCTTCCTCTTAAATACCGGTCTCGGGGCAATCGTTTTAATCCCCCGCGCGAGCGACTTGTAATCTCGTTGCTGTTCGGCTTCCGAGGATGATACACAAACAAAAAGCAACCGGATCGTTAACCTAATATTAACATCCATAAAGCGCGATCGCGTGCGCTCGAAACACGAATTCTTTTGGTCGGTTATCAAAAGTTTAATTGCTGTATGAAGCGGATGGTATGGTCTGCTCTCTGGTTTTTTAAAGATTCAAGCCTGTATATTACAAATGTTTAGGCAATTGGGAGTTTTAGGGGACTGTGAACCAAATTCTACGTACTCTAATACCATGTGCTTGAAGTTTAAATAAATTCCCAAACTTCGCATTAAAACTATTTAGATTACTTTGGTTCGTGTACTTCAAATTTCTTTTCAATATCACTCAATTATTAACGATGCTTTTATCGCAATTTTTCGTATAGATTATTTCAATAGAAAAAAAATTGGATTGACAAGTTAGCTTGATCCTCCTTGCGCAGTGCAGTAGACGATATATGTATACAACTGTTCCATTGTTTGGGATGAAAATTAACAGAAATATGCATGGTAATGAGAATACTGATGCACTTGAACTGTTGTTGGACTAGTCTTACTTTCAAAGGAAGAAAGACAAAAATTTGGAAAATCTTAGATCTCACTTTCTGGAGGGCCTCTCTTTCGTGAATATTTATCTCAAACTCGACGATAAGGTTTTCAAACTTAGCACGTTTGTTTATGAAGTATCCCACTGCCCCCTCGGAGTCTCGTCAACAAAGATGAGTTGTACTCGTGCATCGCAGCGATTTATAATCGCGCTGTTTGCTTGGACGTTCGGTGCGCAGCGAAGAGGAGAGAAAGGCCGCGAAACACGAAGGTTACAGAGCGAAAAGAAGGAGGAACACGACGAAAAAGACAACGAGGTCCTCCCGCGATGGAGCGCGATAGAAAGGGGTCGAGAGAAAGATGGACCGGTATAATTATGCAATTTAGATTCAGCTGTACGATTCCGGTTTGGCTTCATGAAAAGCGAGAGTGGGCGTACGGCTGTCTCCTCTTTGATAGGGGGGGAGGGATACATCTGTGTTCGCGTACAAAAAGGTTGGACGCCGAGATAACGCCGTGTTCGTTCAAAAGCGACATCTATGCATCTCATTCGAGTAGGTATTGCTCTGCTGGAGACCAGTAGCTGAGATTAACGTTAGATATACATATATAGATGGATAGATGAATGTAGATCGGTATTTTTTTTGAGAAATATTTTATCCAAAGAATAATAATAGGTGGACAAGAATTGAGGAGAAAAATTCCTATTTATTCAATCTATATCCTCCTATATGGAGACCAAAAAGTTGAAGCTTCGTTAATACCATGGCAGTTCCTGTCCAAGATAGAATCTTTCACGTGAGACGTAATAGTAGATGGACAAAAATTGCGGTGGAAAATTCGCATTCATTCAATCTAGCAAATAAAAATATTAATATTTCTGTATGGGGACCAGGAAGTTGGAGCTTCGTAAATATCATGGCAGTCCCTGTCCAAGATAGAATCTTTCACGCAAGAACGTGTATTCGATTTGTACGAAAAGAATGCGCTTCTATCAGAAAAGTTAAAGGAACAGAAGGAATGCGCCGAATTCCTGAACGGACATCGAAGACGCGGTTACGCGATGGAGTAAGAATTTTCGTTATGATTAACGGTACAACGGGAGCGAGCGTGACGACTACCGGATTCTTCCGAATCATACCGATCGTATCGTCGATCTTCGAGATCGTACGATCCAGCTCGCGGAGATCCCTCCTCGAACCGTCGATTATTCGGTCGGCAAAGAATCCGATACGTCTGTGTGAGCTCGGGAGTCGTTCCGAGAACGCCGATTAGAAAGATCGGCGTCCGATGTCGGTGTAAATTGCGCACCGTATCGTCGTAAAACGAGATTAAATTGCATTGTCCGGCCCGTTACTGTGCCAGCGATAATTACCACGCCGGCGTAAGGTTACCAGCTGGGTTGTGGGTTAAGCCCACCCGTAACCACCCAGTCCTGCAACACATTGCAATTTCGTTTACCGAATGACGAACAAAAATCTGGCTGAAACGGGAATAGAAAGGTCCATTAAAAATCATACGTACTTTATATCGAGTCGTGATATTGCATTTAAAATTTGTAATAACTAGACTGCGGATTTTATGCGTTTATGATATAAACTAATATGATAAACACATGAAGAACATAACCAAAAGGTATGTGCGCTTTTATAAAACGAAATAATGATATTGTTACAATAATTGTAGAATATATCCAACATATATTATGTATATTTTATGCATGTTTTCTATGTATTTGACGTCATGAATGCATAAAATTCGCAGTGTGTAGTACTTGGTAGAACTGGCAGAACTTGGCAGAACTTGGCACCCGACTTTTCAAAAATTAATTTTTTTTTTTATAGAAAACGATAGTATTTTATTTGTACCTGATTGTACCTATTGGAATATGGGTTTAATAAACGAGTCTTTTTATTTAATTTGAATTCTTCGTTTATTCAAACGGATCGGTAGGACACGATTACTGTTCAAGGATCGGACGAGAACTAAACTGAAAATTCAGGCCTACGAGAAACAGAAATCTAGCGTCCACTTAAAGAAAGAAAATTCTGCCTGCGCTCTGTTTATTACCCTGGTCGTCGACGACAAACAGTCAAGGGTCTTCAGACCTGGTGGTGCCAGTCCGATACTCTAAACTTACAAAGAAAAGGGCAGTGTCTCTCAACGCTAGATTCATTTTTGTTGAAGTCAAATTATATGTTTATAATTCAACAGTACATCCAATAGTTTCGTTTGTACCTCGACCAATTAATAATTAAAAAAAATTCAAAAAAATGGTCAGCACCCGACATCGAGATTTTTGAAATCGGTTTTTCCCGATTCTTTAGAATCGTTTGTACACGTTTTTACCGCTTTTTGTTTCGTTTGTATCTCAATAGTTTAAATTTTACAAGCAATTGTTGTTGATCCGCGTAAGAGTGAAGTTCGTTAATTTTCAAGATATTTAAAATCTGTTTTTTCCCGATTCTTTAGACTCGTTTGTACCCGCAGGAATCGCTTTTCTTTTCGTTTGTACCGCAATAGTTTAATTTTTATAACTCTGCCATGGACGAATTCAGTCTCGAGTTTAGTGATTTATTGTTATTAACGTATTTTTTACGTTACGTCTGCAAGCTGGGACGGTCCTTTGACGCTGCGCGTAGCCTTCGCTACCACGGCCGCTCCAACGGCATACGCGCGCTCTGATTGGTCAGCGCTTTCAGTAAATATCTCCCGAACGAAGCCCCGGACAACATTTTCGCTAAGGAAAAAGTTGTTTCAAATCACCTCCCGAACCACCCCTTCCAATATGTTCCAACATTTTTGGGACATCCTGTATACTGTACATATGGCATTTAATTAAGAATATATTGGAATTGTTTCATTGCGAGGGAGTTTGTGTAATGACTGTGTGCAATGTCTGTTTGAAATAATTAAATAGTTATTTACAGACTATAGTTACGTAAATTTGTATAAAAGCTTGTAGAAAATTTTTTCACATCCTGACTTCTTTTACACTGCGATAAAAGACATAAAAATTGCACGATATTTTATAAAAATAATCCTAATATATAAAAAGGTAGTTTCCATAATAAATGTGATACAAACAGAAGAAAACGTAAAAAAGAATAAAAGTGACTCCTACCGAGATCGTACCGCGTTCAGAGCAAAAGATTGATTTCGCAACCCAACACTACCGAATGCGTCACGCTGCTTCTCTGATACCTTCGACACTTGTACGGTCGACACAAGTCAATTGAAATTTAGTTATTTGCAAAAATTTATTTCTTAAAAATTAAAGAGAGTCGTCCCTTCCTACTTTCAGAAATGCTTCTACATGCCCTTCTTTACATATGAAAAAAATTTTATTCAAAAATTCAGTGCACACCTGCAGATGTCCAAGTATTTAGACCATTTTTTGACGAATGTAAAATACAGATTTATTTGGTATTCGCAACAGAATATATTTTTTAAATATATAACAAATATCTATTCGATATGTAGAACAAAATATTTGTTCCCGTATATAAACCACAACGTTAAAAGAAGACACAGAATGCTCCTTAACATCGGAAACTATTTTATATTAGGGAAAAATATTCTGTTCTACATATAGAATAGGTTTATTTAATATTACAAAATTTATTTAATTTATTTATTTAATTTAATTTATTTAATATTACAAAAATATTTTTTTTTTCTAAATCTAGAATAAACATCATTCATTTTTAAATATTAAAATGAAATTCAATTGACTAATGCCTATCATCTATTAGGGATTCAACTAATGGGGATTAGTTTGAAGGAAATGAAATAAATTTGGAAAATTATATAAACTGTTTCTTTTTATTGGGCATGAGAGGTAACCCAAACCTTCTCTCCTGGGTTGTAAGTAGGTGCAGGGCGTCGTTTAGCATCTGCATTAAGTTTTCTCTGATCTTGTTCCTGTTCATGGGTTTCTCGTGCCTTGTCCAGTACTTCCGTCATTTGAAGTAATCTTAGTGTTACTTCCGGTATGAAGTTCTCGTTATTGATTATCTGACGTAAATCACTTGTATTTTCCGCTGGGGCTCTGAGTTCCCTGGCGACCATTAGATCCGCCGGGGTAAAGGCAGTACCTTGACATATTGTCGTGTTGATAGCAAAACGAATTGCTGGAAGTTTGGAGGGCCATTGCTTATGCTCTCTATATTTCCCAGCAATATAGAGAGTTGTGTCTTGAGTTTCCTATTCCTTCGTTCTACTGGGTTAGCACTTGGATGGTATACAGGTGTGAACTTGTGATCGATATTTAAACAATACGTGATCTGCTGTATCATACTGCTTATGAATTGTGTCCTATTATCGCTGATCAAGCGCCGTGGAACACCAAATCGGAGAAAAATTTCGTTGACTAAAGTCTACGCACAATTTTCTTTTGTCGCGTTGTCCAATGCGAATAACGCCGTCCATCTTGTAGCATAATCTTCCACAATGAAAACCCATTTTTCATTTTGAGGTCCTGGTGGGAGAGGTCCGAATAGGTCCATTGCAACTACTTCAAATCGTTGTTGCAATACTGGTGTCTGGAGTAATCCTGCTGGCTTCAAGTTTGTTAGCGGCGCGCGACGGGGGTAGTTCTCGTGGCGGGGGTGCAGCGCTTCACGCGGTAGCGTGATCGGGGCGCTACTCTGGCGACCTAACCCGGAACTACTTGAAGGGGGTTACAACCACATTTATGACCAATTGAGTAAAGTTGGAAAAAGTTAAGTAAACGTGTCTATATAAATATAAGAAAAAATACAAAAACAGAGTAAAATTGAATTTTAGTTCCTTTACTCAATTGCTCATAATTCCAGTATTTATCCATAGGCTTTCTTCATCAATACCTTGTTTACTTCGCAAAAGTACGAAGTATACGTAAACAGTAAAGCACTGGACATGATTTGAAAATTACAATTTTTGCATGACGATAGAGCAAATTTTCGATTCTTATTTTCGCCGAAAAGAATCCACGTTTCTCACATAATTTGCCCCATACCACTTAAACTACTGAACAAATTGGAAAACAATGTTAGAAGCGGTTGTTGGAGATTCCATTATCTTTAATATGATATTTTTCGCGACACAATCGGACGTTTCTAACTTGTAAGATATGGTCAAAAGTGTGGTTATCTTTAAAAAAAAGAAAAAAAAAATCAAAAACCATATCTGGAAAACCTATCCATAAAAAATGACCCCGATGTGATTTTCCAGTTTCGCAGGTTAAATACATTAGAAGAATAAAATGGTATTGAATGTACAGAAATGTTTTTTTATTTCGGGTGAAACTGCACGGATTTTTCGCGAAATCTTAGATTTCCGAAATTATTACATAAATTCAAAGTATACCATAGTGCAAGGAACCAATTTGAATGTTTTCGCGATATTCCTATTTTTCACTTGTTTATTGCTATTTATATACTTGTGCATTATTTTCTTGGAAAAATCTTATTATTAAGCTCAATTTCAATAATGATTTTATATTGTAGGAAGTCGTTGCAAAGTCTTTGTAGTTTTAGTTACATATATGAGTAAATGCATTTTCAACGTTTTAACAATTTTTTGTAAACAATTCGTCAAACAATTGCGATTTTTAATACGTTCTCCATACGCGATTCGAACGAAATTTGACTCTATTAGTGCAGTAATAGGTCTACAGATATAGTCAAATTTAGTTCGAATCGCGAATAGAGAACGCATTAATAATCGCAAATGATTAACAAATTGTTTAAAAAAAAATTTTTAAACGTTGACAATGTATTTACTCATATATGTAACTAAAAATATAAAGACATTGCAATGACTCCTTATATTATAAACACAATACTACAATTGAGCTGAATACTATAATTTTTTCAACAAAATAATGCACGAATATATAAATAGCAGTAATCGAGTGAAAAATAGGAATATCGCGAAAACATTCAAATTGGTTCCTTGCTCTATGGTATACTTTGAATTTATGTAATAATTTCGGAAATCTAAGATTTTGCGAAAAATCCGTGACACACTTGACGCAATTCCACTCTTAATGTAAACCAGTCTTATTTCTGTCAATGAAATCTGTGTTACTTACTGCGGCGCAGGAGTTCCATATTTTTCACGACCATATTTTCAGCTTTTCTTTGTTGCTGTTGCGGCTGCTGCTGCTGTGTCTGGAATCGCCGTTGGAAGTCTATTTGCTGTGCTTGCAACTGCTGCAGAGCCAGCAGCACCTGCTCCTGTTGCCGCTGCTGTTGCTGCTGCTGTGCTCCTCCCTCTGCTGCATACATATTTGCATTTCCTCCATCTTTTTGTACATTTGTTCCTCTAAATTCAAGCACATATTTTCTTCTGAAAGAGAAAAAAGATATATAGGATATATATTACATGAATGTGTTTCAATTATGCAGTATATTTATTTTCCACTGAAGTTGGAATTATACTTATCATTGCTTTGGGCCATTTTCTGCTCGGTATTTACTGCTGTACTACTAATATATTATTCTTCGACGGTTTCACGATTATATCTGACTGACGACTGATTTGATGCCGCTTTATAATATCCATCCCCTCCTGAGTTTCCTACCAAAACTCCATCGAACCTTCGAGAATTTGGCACGTGCTTGCGGCACGTGTCCTCCTTCGGGTTATTGTCGCGCGGTTTCTTCTTTTCGCGTCCGACTCGCGGCTCCGCGTCCAGACACAAAGCCTGCTCGTCGATGATCACTCGGCATTCGCCGTCGAACGGGCGCGATCTGCACTTTGACGGTGTCGTTTGATATTTCTTCCCTAAATGCAAGCTATCGGAACTTTAGCACAAAAGGCCCCACGAGGGACTTTTTCGGCTTTACTCTCTTGACCGATATCCACACGCGAACAGTTCGCCGACTCGTCGCGGCAATTAGTAAACCCATCTAACAATAAGATTCGACAAGATCAAACGATGCGTTGCATTCGGGCGCTTATGATCTCGCAGACAGCCTTCCGGTCGCGTTACGAGTTGCCCCGTCTACGCCCGGTTCTTACCTCTCCCGAGTAGCATGGGCTCTCGGTGCTATGGTAAGGAGTCACCACTCCCGGTCAGTTGTTAGCTGCCGTTGTTTGTCCTAGTTTTCAAATCATTTAAAAAAATATGGGTTTTACCCGCACGTTAGGTGCTGTTTTCACCCTTTCAATAATTAATTAAATTTCATACAGGAACATTCGAAATGATAAACAATATATAAAGAATATTAAATCTCCGCCAGCCGTGCCTGAAAAACAAAATTAAATAAAAAAAAAAATAGAAAATATAATATAAAGTAATATAATACAAAAGTATTATACTTACGTTTTAATTACAACAGTGGTATTGTCATAATAGTTGCCGACAAGCTTCGAACGTAGAGGAGGACAGCGAATAAAGGAAGAGGACGGAGATAGAACATCTGGGTATGTCGGTGAGACAATGTAATGCAACGATGAAACTTTTTTATTATTAACTGTTTTGTTGTGAAACTTTTACCATCATATTCCTGAAATTTTTCTGATTAAAATGAGACCAAACATACTTTATAATTCGCAACATACTTACTTGTAACACCTTATTATGTATCATATATCGTAGAACACTTACTAAAAAAAAAGATGAATGGTAAATATGTAAGACCAGAATAAGGAGCTTAGGATGGAATTCACTGGGCGCACGAAAGAAACAGTGGATATAGATGTGTAAGAAGTATATATTCAATAAGCTCTTGCCTCGATGCAAGTCGGTACAGTTCTGACCTTCGCCAGAAAATACAGTCGTGAGGACACCCCTGACGTCAGGCCCATCGTTTACAAAAGTCCTCTATCCCAAAACCTCCTTTAAGAAGGGGAACGCGCAGAGACTAAACACATGGCCCGTTTCGGGCGTTTGTCTAGCTCGAATATCCTAACATTATTTCGAATATTCTAACAAATATCGTTCGAATTATATCGTGTTTGGTCTCATGTTCATTAGAAAAATGTCAGGAATATGATGGTAAAAGTTTTACAATGAAAAAGTTGATAGTAAAAAGGTTTCATCGTTGCATTACATTGTCTCATCGACATTCCATGGTGTTTTCGCTCTGTCCTCTTCCTTTAATCGCTGTCCGTTTCTTTCTCTCCATTCTTTTGAAGCCTGTCGATAAACATCCGAAATTGGACGAAACTCGGCGATCGAATTCCATGACCCCCCAATAGTGTGGATTAGTTGCAGCCCAATTAGGGGACATATATGTGTGTTTCTGTGGAGACTTTACTATGGGTGTAATTGCTTCGACCAATAATACGTCACGGCAGCACGCTGTGTGAGGAAGAGTGGGACACGTCTAGTTAAACCCCAAGTTACAAATGTCGAACAGCAGTCACTTGGAATTTGCACCTCGTAACGCTCTCTTTGAATGAATATTTCAAATATTCCGTCGAAGAGTGAATACAAGGTTCTTGATAGAATTCCGACTTTCTTTTCATACCTTTTTAGTTTTTAGTTTTTAGTTTTTAGTTTTTAGTTTTTAGTTTTT
>NW_026534352.1:0-20562 GCF_026225885.1 Hylaeus anthracinus
CTTAGTGGAATATTTAGTACTTATTTTGTACTAATTTGTACCACCAACAATAATTTTGTATCTCGTGCCGTTTTCGAAAAAATCGTGGCGCTGCTAGCTTAATATTAATATTACGATTTTCTTGAAAACGGTAACAGGTACAAAATTTCTTTTTGGTGGTACAAATTAGTACAAAATAAGTACTAAATATTCCACTAAGTCACTTAAAAGCGTTGGGTGCTGCTGGTAACGAAATTGAAATATAATTCGGAGTGCAAATTGCCAAGAGAGAATATGACACTGTCAATTAGGAAGAATGATTATCGAGGGCCTAGAAATTTCTCTATTTTTGAGTTTGTAGAATTCCTTCAACGATAAACTCAGCTTTACCGTTCCAGTTCCATAATTGGTTCCTCAACGGTGAAACCTCGGAGAAAAGGAGAATTTCATCCAGCTGAATATTTTGGTATTCCGCGTGTTTGCTATTTCTCTGTGCATATGGAATCCTTAACGACTTCGTTGTGAATGGCGTAAAGCATAAACAGTCATTAGAACCTTTAACCTCGAGAGTCAACCAGCGGAAATAGCGGTGAATCCGCGCTTCCGTCGCGGCTTTCTACTCGCGCGAGCGCTCGTTGTCGTTCCGTTATGACGAATTTCGCTAAGAGAGTATAGACGTAGACTTCGTTAATTTGGTTGAGAGACAGTTTATAAGCTCCCGAGATACGCAGAGAGAATACAGGAAGAGACTCCTGAGAGAATGGAAATCAGTTTGAATAGGTGTAGCATTTTAAACTGAACTTTTTGAACATATAACTTTTCGAATATACAATAGTTACCCCCTAAAATTGTGGTAAAATCATATGGTCTCTACGAAAAATATTATTAATAATTGTGCGATTTTAAGGACAAGTTAGAAGTATAGCACATATATCAAACTTATAAGCTTGATAGTTCAAGTGTTAAGGGGCAGGGTCAAGTAAAATTCAAAATTTTGACCCTTTTGTTTTGTTTAGAAAATTAGTTTACCATCTGAAGAATGTGCTCCGACCATTTCAGCTAAAAATACACGAAGGACTATTTTTACATTCGGAAACTTTAAACGCATTTTTCTCAAAACACAAAATTTTGCGTGCCGTGCAATGTAGCTTAGAGATTTCTCAAACGATTGCTATGAAACTTGGCACAAAATATTCCTTAAACTATTCTCCTTTGGATCAACCTAAAGGTTTTTATAAAAATTGAAATAAACAATGTTTTAATCATTTTTTTTATAACAAGATTTTTTTAATGTGGCGTGAAATTCTAAATTTAAAATGTTTTTTTTTTTAATCTAGGTTGATCCAAAGCGTGTTACTATATTTTAACGAAAAATTGGCGGATTTTTGATTTCAAATAATTACAGTGATCTGTGCGTTGCACGGCGCATTTTCGAGAAGCCAACTTCGAACGGCTGCTGTTAATTCATTTATGAATATTTTTACATAAAAAAAATTATATAGATTATCTAGATGCTACAAAATAACAAGTAATTAGTTGTAAATAAATATATATTAAGCACTCTTCAAAAATAATTCGCGAAAAAGCGGTTTTTTACTTGACCCTCCCCCTTTAAATCTCAATAGCCTTTCGTTCGATAGAGTTGTACTTCCATTTCGTTTGTACCTTGTAGATTTGGGAGCAACTTTCGATCCCAGTGACGCGAAGAAAGCTTTGCGAACAGCCTGGGTCGTCGGTTCAAGCGTGCGTCCGTCTTCTTGAAGCGTACTGCAGGTTAATTGGAATTCCCTGGATTTCAGTCGGGACGATAGTTTTCAGGCGCGCCATATGTATAATGCATTGCGCGCGTCTCGGTCGATCCGCGCATCGAATGGCGATCTTTCATTTACGCCCGTGTTCTCACGAATCGACCCATCGAACTGTCTCGTAGAACTACGCATTCGCATAGGTGTGTCCTGCCAAAGCGATACGATTCCCAAGGTGGTTGACTAGTTACCTTGCAGAGTAGGGCCGAGAGGAATCAGTTATATTTATTCAAGATAACGTTCGCCAGGTGAAAATTTCGTTAACATTTTCATATTTCCATTCGAGGCAAAAAACTTCCATTATATTCACCTCTAAATAATAAAACGTATTTGATATGAATGGTGAACATAAATAAATTAGTTTAAAGTATGAATAAATTTAAGAAGAAGGTAGGTTGTTAGCCCAACATTTTCAACACACTTTGTACAGCAAATTAGCGAGCACATGTGCGTCGTTGGCTTCTTGTGTGGTTTGACGAATTCGAGAAAACAAACATGTTTTCACATGTGCGTTTGTCGCTATAGCCAACGACGCAGTCAGAAGATCTCATTTCTAAAATTATTTTCAAGTTTTATAATTACATTGGTTCGGTTTGATTTGACAAATAATTTGTCCATCCTCCCATTAGAGTCCACGTAACATCAATTACAATTATCTACCAAATAAATTTGAACCCAAACAGTGATTAGATTGCGTTCAAGCCTTGAATGGAAACCAGTTTAATTAGCTTTTTGAACATTCTCATCTATTACGACGCTATTCATTAACACTAAATGTACCGAGATCAAAGGATATCTATGATACATACAACTCTATCCTTGTAATTAGAGGGAGGGGGAGCAAACTAATCAAGTAGATAGTAGTTGTCCTCTAAAATTGTGGTAGGACAATATGGCCTTCACAAAAATATTATTAATAATTGAGCAATTTTTAGGAGAAGTCAGTAGTACAATAGATAAGTGAAACTGACAAGTGTTGAATCTCAACAGCTTTTCGTTCGACAGAGCTGCACTTACCACAACAGTTGACACTAAAAATTGTGATAAAATAATATGGCCTCCATGAAAAATACTGTTAATAATTGAGCGATTTTAAGGAGCAGTTAGAAGTATAACACCTGGGTTAATCTAACAAGCTCGAAAGTTTAAGTGTTGATATTCTCAATATCCTTTCGTTCGACAGAATTGCACTTTCCACAATAGTCGCCCTCTAAAATTGTGGTGAAACCATATGGGTTAAATTGCGTTCAAACCAACAGTGTGACAAAATTGAAAATAGTCACCATTGTGACTAGCCAACCTTCTATAGCGAAAGGAACGATGGTTTCTAGTGTCGTGGTTCGACGAATTGGTCGAATCGGTCGCGTTCTAACATGGGCGAGGCCTCGAACGCGCTATCGCAGACACACGCTCGACTGTCCACATGCGCGGACTTTTTTGCATTCACACGGATCGGTGGTTTTATTAAGCCCATACCGGTCGCATGTGTCGATACGCCGTGGAACTCGTGTATCGGGTGTTTGGAAAGCGCACACGCTCGGCCGATTGTTCTTGAACCAGATTCAAAGACAGAAAATCGTTACGACCGTTGTAGCAGCAGCTGTAGAGGACATTGTTCGATAACTGCGACTTCGAGTGGGAGGACGATATTTCCTTCGAACGGAACGATACGCCTGTGTAGGCTGATGCGCAGCGTTTAAACTATTTACGGTTCTTCCATTGTCGTTGAAAACGGTATAACGCGCTTTGAAACCTTCGCGGAACGAATAAAGCGAAAATGAAACTAAGATATTCTTAATTGGAAAATAGAAAAAGTCAGAATTCGAGGTTTCATTTTATTCATCGAAGTCGGATACTGGTTTCAGGATATTGTTTTCGTAAACGTCTAGCGTTCCACGTGAACAGAGTCTTGAATAGAACAGAGAGAAATGCCAGTGCAGCTTGAAAATACGGAAATGACCGTCGTATTCAAATTCAAGCTCTCTAAGAAAATGGTACAAAAGTAATAAGATGGAGAAACGCGGAAAAGAAGTAATTTGCCCGTCAGCTGAACAAGCAAAAAAAGGAACGGATCAACTGACCAGAGTTATTCTAAATGCATCCTTGTCTGCGCAATCCTGCATTCCTGCCTCGGTGCATTCTCGGCAATTTCACGTCCATAAGCACAATCCCGTTTAACCTTTGCGCCAAATACTTGCGCGAACGGTGGTGGAAGTATTCAATGATTTCTCGTTAACTTCATTACGAGGTTATCGGTATTTCATTCTAGACTATATCGAACACTCATCGTTTTACTGCAAATTTGATGCTCTTATTCATAGCTAGTAAATTACGAGAAATGTATTTTTAAGTACGTGTGTAGATTAATTTGATCGTTAAATTGCTTCCTATTTGAGAACCTTCGTCCTGTTCGGATGATTTGATCGTTTATCGGTGATAGGATCTCGGTAGTTTTGTCTACGAAGGATAATTAATCCCTCTTTGTCGATAGACATATGTTCGACAGAGTTGCGCTTGTCACAATAATAGTAGACAAGAACTCGGCTTTCTGTATCTATTTAAGTTTTGTTGACCAAACATTTCTATGAATCTCACATTCGCCACGTCTTATGCAGTTACCGTTATACTATTGATTTACGTCTTCCGTTTTATCTATCCTGCTTCAACGATTTCCTGTAAATGTTTACTATGTTCTTTTTCTTGAGGGGGCATACGCAATTAACACAGCAAAAATTCAAGAATTTGTTTTCAAGGTTTTCGAGATTTAGCTAGAAATTTTAATTTAAAAAAAGATAGCAAGCTTTCATGGAACGAAATTCCTTCTGGCAACTACGTGAACCTTCTCGAGTGTATTACATTTTTCTCGTAGACTTTAAACGGTGTGTTAACCCTTTGCACTCGAGCGGCGCCGATACGGCGCCCGGCCGATTTGAACTATCAACTTGAGCGGTGCTGCTGCGGCGCCCGAGCGATTTGAAGTCTTAAATGGTGGCGTAAGTTTTTTTTGGGAGGCATGGACATTTCCCTGATTAATTTATACCTTTTGTATAAACTAGAAAAGACCAAAAAAGAGGAAAAGCCACTGAACCATCTGCGATTTCTGAAAACACTTGTCGAACAATTGAGAAGATTATATCGCCAGCAACGAGAGCAAGTGTCTACGTCGCATTCCGATGAAATCCGGCTAAACGGGAAGCTTCACGCAATACTAAAAGGGCCAAAAAGGGACTCCAAGGTTTGTTCTGACTGCAACACGCCTGGAGGTAGGCGGGAAATTTCGTATTACTGTGATAGGTGTCCTGACAAACCTACGATGCATCTTGGATATTGTTTTCCAAAATATCACACCAAAACTGATTACAGAGTGTAATATTTATCGAAGTTTGTTGTTTTCGACATATACATGAATAAACTGGTGGAATTTTATTATTTGCATACGTTTGTTTGTTTATAAATGTTTTTAAAGTACTTGTAAAGTGTTTGCCGAATTTGGCCGAAATCGTCTGGAGTTGTTAGTGCGCGCAAGCGAAAAAGGCCTCGATTGCAAAGGGTTAATACCTAGAAAGGGTCAGAAGGTAGCAAACCGTGACTAAGGTATCAACAAAGAGCAAAGAATGGGTGGGTCCCTCTTAACCCTTTCAGACCCGATTTATTTTTTTTTTCTCGTTCTAATGTAATTTAATTTTTAGGGTTATCTTGGACTAAAATTAGCATGGAAAAAAAAAGAAAGAATCCTAATAGTGTAGTGTTCGAGGAAAACTGGCCTTTCTTCAAGCGCACCAATGACATTCGCCCTAAACGATAGTGTCGATAATTTTTAAATTTTCTGTCCTGAATTATGGACGCCAGATCTGAAAGGGTTAAATACTTCTTCGATTGATCCACATTTGCGAAGTAAATACGTGCCTCCAAACGCATTGCACTCTCGTCCATGTCACCACAGCATCGAGCTATATATACCCACTTGGTATGGCCTTCGTTCTCTCGGTTGCATGACAATCATAGCTCTCGATCCATTATTGGCAAGTGTTATCGAGTAACGACATTTTGGCAAGCGCGTGTATTCGATACACTCGGTGAGACAAGTTGGAGCGAGATAAATACCCGTAATCGGTAACGCAGGAATTGCGATCGATTCCAAAGATTAATGTTTACGATCAACGTAACCGTCGCCAATAAAATTCAAATCAAATAAGGGAACAGTCGAATAATCTCGAAGGAGATTGTTGTTTCTCGTCAAGCATGGTAGTCCAAACAATGCGGTCACGTGCTCGAGCCATGATCGCGATCGTTCGAGTCATTTTCTTCTAACTCCAGCACGGACCCTCCTAAACGGTAATTGACCAATGACGATGTAATTCGCCGAATTGAAAAATATCAGCCGTCATCGTCGCGTGCCGCGTTGAAAATCTTTTTCAAGTGGGATCGTTTACTGCTCGTCAAATTGATTGTTTCTACATTGGCGAACAGAGTCGCGGTTACTCCAATCTAGATGCACCGATGATTGGAAATGCAACATTTACGTCACCCTCGATAGAGAATTCTAGACGTACGTTCGCAATTCCATGTGTTTGCCGTAAAAGGACCACAAGTTATTACGATATTTTCCCACTGTACATACGATTGAACGATATAAAATGAAATTTCTAGAACTATTAATAGATTTTAAATAATAACAATAATAACAATTAGAAGAAATATATTATCTACAGACGATTCTAGTAACGATAATAGGTTCAGCAATTACATTTGCTGTTAATCGAATTTCTAATCAAATGTCTAATTGATTCGATTAAAGTTATAAAGTTTATTAGAAGAGTATTCGTTACGAGGAGTATTTAATGCTATAAAACGAATACGAATCGTTCGTATAAATCATCCGTAGAATATGGATCTTGCCGTATTTTTACTGTACATCGTAATTTCATTGAACCGCGAAGGAGTTAATCGGTGCACCAAGCGGCTCCTCCTCCCGCTCGTGGCCACGCGAAACAGTCTGTTCTCTTCCGCCTCTCGATAGAATAGTTTAGCTTGTGATCGATGTAACGACGCTCATTGTCCCGTAATGAGGCTGGGAGGGACAGGATGCCCGTTGCGTATGTGTCACGAACAAACACACGAACGGATTCCGACGTAAAGGCATCTGGAGTTCCCGACTCCAACACGCAATTACGGATGAATCGAGGCGTTTAGAGAAACTGTGGCGACGAGCCTGGAACGATGAAAGCAGTATTGCGCTAACCGTCCACGGAGTCATAGTGCATTGACATTAAGGCGTCGATGCGTTCAGTGACGGATCACGATTTCACCAGATTAGACGGATACTTCCAATTTTAGCTCTCGTGGATCACAGTCAATGGGTGGACGTTAAAAAAAGCAACTCTCAACTTGTACTTCTTATGCACACTTATCTTTGATAATAGAGAGCAGCGGGGACAATTTATTAACCCTAAACCTACCGTGACTGGTCAAATGACCGTGTTCAAATTTTTGTATACAGTTCTTGTGTAAAGTACATCAATTGTATAAAATTGTTTCCCGTGAACTATTTTTGTATTCAATTGAAAGAAGTATCTTCAAGACCAGCCATTTTACCAATGCCAGTAGAAATAGGAACAAATGATGGTAGGTTTAGTGTTCATCATTAAACCTAAAATTGTTCAGACAATAGTTTTATATACAGTGGCGGCCATATACTTACGTACACTTTATATTTTAACTTTAAAACCTGAGTTATTTCCACAGAGCTCAGATAGTCGTATCAACAATTTATTTCTAAGAGTATTGGATCTTGATGTACATATCTGCAGTAGAACTTTTACTTATTTCGAGAAAATAAGTACTTTGTAAATGTTTTGTTCTGGTCTGTCGGTTTTGTATCGAACAACTACTTACGTACGCTTTTGTTTCGCACAGCTAAGCCAAATTTAAACAATATTTACCAGTATCTGCTCAGCAGTGTTTACAGTTGGACGTATTACAAGAGTGCTGTGATAAGTAAAGGAAGATCCACAAACTGAGGCTGTTTAAAAATTTGCCTTGATGTCCGCGGCCTGGAAGTCAAATGCTTGGCGTGGCCAGGCAAGGTCAAGGTTTTGATGAATACGAATTATTTTAAAACGCAAAATAATGAAAGTGTACTCATATCGTAAGAGTTTTAAATTGACAAATTATGTAAAAGCCTGCGAAAGAGAAAGTATGGGTTTTGATGATCTGAGAATGCCTTAGTTGGCCACGCCAAGCATTTGACTTCCAGGCCGCGGACATCAAGGCAAATTTTTTAACAGCTTCAGTTTGTGGATGATACGCTGTTTAGGTTCTTTATGTCACCGCTAAAGTGTGGAGCAGTCACTTTACATGAATTGTCATTAGGATCTGAACGTCCGCACTGTTGAACACAGCATTTTAGCTGCGCATAGTTGAAAACCACCGAATTTTACATTGTGCTACACATTGTCGCCTTAGCACTTTATTGGAAAGGACTTTCATGTACTGGCAACTCATTTTGATTTCATATTTTTTTCTACTTTCTTGTACTTTTTTATGAGGATTTTTTATTTTTCTATGATAACTCCTTGAGTCCTCCACTTTTTCATGTACTTGGCGCAATTTATTTTATTATTTTTTTTTTTTTTTTGAAGTTTTTTTATGGGGATTTCACTTCTTTTTACAAAGATAATTTGTATAGTGAATGACTTCAAATGATAGAAAATGGGAGATAGGTTTGAATCCTTTAAGGTTTCAAAAGTACGCAGAACGCATTGCAGTAAATCTCATTGCAAGCAATTTATATATATATATATATATAAAATGTAATCAATTTATCAGTAACATTTAAATACAACATGACTTTCTGTCATGTGTCGTGCCTACTTTTGAGAACTTAAAGGACTAAGTCTGACCTCTCTTTTTCTGTATTATTGTAATACAATAAATTATGTATTACAAATAGTGGATCTCTGTTCCTTTTCTCATTTTCTCATTATTTAAATTTGTTACAAGACTTTCTGCCATGCGTTCTGTAAACGTATGAACTGTATTCCAATACAAAGAAATAGTTGATTTCTTTTTTTCATTTCTCGCTTCATCTTTAACATTTAAATTTCTTGCAGTGAGACATCCTGCCACGCGTTCTCTCTCCCTTTCTTTTTACAGTTCATACGTACACAGAACGTGTGACAGAAAGTCTTGTTGCAAGCAATTTAAATGTTTATCATGAAGTAAAAATAAAAAAAGTGGTCCACTATTTATAACACACAATTTATTGTATTAGAACACTTATTCTTATTTGCACAAAATGAACATTTACTAAAATTTATATTATGAACTGCACACTAAAACACCAAATTTATATATATCTTTCCACAACGACAAGGTAGATATTTTATCACTTATAAGCATATACTCCCCAATACAATATCACTACACGCAGCCTTTAAAATAATTATTCAATTTGCGGCGTCCAAATGTCACAAATACAAACTGACAGGTTATACAGGTTAGAAATGAACGAGCGGCGTGAGCGGCAGCCATATTACAATTCCGACCGATTTGATGGATTTTGGTTTTATTCGAAAGCTTATATGCGATTTACATCAGAAAAATGCGTTTAAATTTAGAAAGTATTGCAGGCATGATGAGATATTAATGAAAGAAGTTTCCAGTTAGGTTAGAATGGACCATCTCTCCTGTAAAAGATAAGCGGTAACACCACGTTATACAGGGTGGCTGTATAATTTTTCATGAACTTGGCGTCAAGACGCTACCGCGTCTCTAGATATCACGCCAGAACAACGGCGACTAGTACAACAGATTCGGAAGGATGGAATGTCCTACCGAAAGATTTCCGCTAAATTAAAAATATCGTTATTATGTTATGGCTTGTCATCAAGCTATACAACATGTTAAGCATCATGGAACACCAGATAATGTTCCTCGTAAAACAAGACCTCGAAAAACTGATCAAAGACATGATCGCAAGATTCATCGATTATCTGAAGCGGACAGATTCAAAACTGCAGTTGCCATCCACGATGAAATATCAACAGATCTTCATTAAAAAATAAGTATTAAAACTGTCTAGCGAAGACTTAATAAGTTTCAATTATACGGACGCGTTGCCAGAAAGAAACCGTTCATTTCAGAAAAAATCGTCGGGCTAGGATTGCTTTCGCGAAAGAACATTTAAATGGATGCCCCAGCAATGGTCCAGATGAATGTCTTTACAGATGAATCAAAATTTAATCGCTTTGTATCTGATGGCAAAGTATACGCGAAACGTCGCAAAGGAGAAGAATTTAATAACAATTGCATTAAACCGACTGTAAAAGGTGGTGGTGGGTCGGTACTCGTTTGGGGGACTATGACAGTAAAAGGTACACGTCCTATTCTAAATATAACTGGAATCATGGACCGATACGTGTATTTGGATATTGTAAAAAATGTATTGCTCTCTATTCGCCGAAGAATGCATGTCAAAGGAATGGATCTATCAAGCGGATAATGATCCGAAACACTCAGCAAAAGTCGTCAAGACATTTTTGAGTGACAATAATATTCGCGTGATGAAGTGGCCAGCACAATCTCCGGATCTGAATCCAATAGAGATGCTGTGGATTGATGTCGACAAACATGTACAGAAACAAAAGCGAAAAAATATGGATGAATTGTACACTATTGTACAGGAAGCATGGAATTCGATACCTGCTAGCAGATGTGCTCGACTTATCGAATCCATGCCGCGAAGGTATGCTGCAGTTATCAAAAATAAGGGTTTACATACGAAATATTAACAATATTATAAATATAATACTTAAGTATGTGTCCGCCGAAAACTTGGCACTTCGTTATAAAAATATAAAAAAACTTTTTAATTATAGTAAATTAAGGAAAGCTATTTTAACATCTTATTACGTATATTGTAAACTTACAAAAAAAGTAACAGATTTTCTTATACTTGTTTAATGTACAAGTGTACAGGAAATAATATTTAATTTTATTAACTGTACGTAAGTATATGGCCGCCACTGTATATATTATTCTATTCAGTATCACGTGAACTATATCTGCATTCAATTGAAATAAGTGTCTTCCAGACGAGCCATTTTACCAATGCCAGTAGAAATAGGTACAAATGACGATAGGTTTAGTGTTAACATACACGTACCTAGACTTGCCTGTATCAAAAATTGCAGCAGAAACGTTGCGAATACTTTAGTAATTTTAGAAAGAAGCCTGAGGTCTATGGCCAGTAAAATTAGTCTTCTTTGTTCCCTGCACAAGCCCTGCTGTCAATTGTTTAATATCAATATTGCTATAATTGTTGTAAGCGTTTATAACATATTAATAATTCGGGCCAGAGACTCGTTTGCAACGGTTTATCGATGAAACAAGCGTTTCTCCCGCGACTGAGCAAATACGTAGCGGCAATGAATCGAGATCCAATCGATGTAGCGAGGCAATCTTGTTCCTTTAAACGAAGGACAGATGATTAACGTCAATAGCAGGGGGTTTAATCAACGACACCGTGCAGAGTAAACGCAAGAAGATTCAGTGGCGACGGAGGGAAGTTTTCGAAGCGATTGGAGGCAATATCCGGTCGTCGGGGACCCGAGTGATTCGACGTGGAAACAGATGTCGATCATGGGTCATCTTCCTCTTAAATACCGGTCTCGGGGCAATCGTTTTAATCCCCCGCGCGAGCGACTTGTAATCTCGTTGCTGTTCGGCTTCCGAGGATGATACACAAACAAAAAGCAACCGGATCGTTAACCTAATATTAACATCCATAAAGCGCGATCGCGTGCGCTCGAAACACGAATTCTTTTGGTCGGTTATCAAAAGTTTAATTGCTGTATGAAGCGGATGGTATGGTCTGCTCTCTGGTTTTTTAAAGATTCAAGCCTGTATATTACAAATGTTTAGGCAATTGGGAGTTTTAGGGGACTGTGAACCAAATTCTACGTACTCTAATACCATGTGCTTGAAGTTTAAATAAATTCCCAAACTTCGCATTAAAACTATTTAGATTACTTTGGTTCGTGTACTTCAAATTTCTTTTCAATATCACTCAATTATTAACGATGCTTTTATCGCAATTTTTCGTATAGATTATTTCAATAGAAAAAAAATTGGATTGACAAGTTAGCTTGATCCTCCTTGCGCAGTGCAGTAGACGATATATGTATACAACTGTTCCATTGTTTGGGATGAAAATTAACAGAAATATGCATGGTAATGAGAATACTGATGCACTTGAACTGTTGTTGGACTAGTCTTACTTTCAAAGGAAGAAAGACAAAAATTTGGAAAATCTTAGATCTCACTTTCTGGAGGGCCTCTCTTTCGTGAATATTTATCTCAAACTCGACGATAAGGTTTTCAAACTTAGCACGTTTGTTTATGAAGTATCCCACTGCCCCCTCGGAGTCTCGTCAACAAAGATGAGTTGTACTCGTGCATCGCAGCGATTTATAATCGCGCTGTTTGCTTGGACGTTCGGTGCGCAGCGAAGAGGAGAGAAAGGCCGCGAAACACGAAGGTTACAGAGCGAAAAGAAGGAGGAACACGACGAAAAAGACAACGAGGTCCTCCCGCGATGGAGCGCGATAGAAAGGGGTCGAGAGAAAGATGGACCGGTATAATTATGCAATTTAGATTCAGCTGTACGATTCCGGTTTGGCTTCATGAAAAGCGAGAGTGGGCGTACGGCTGTCTCCTCTTTGATAGGGGGGGAGGGATACATCTGTGTTCGCGTACAAAAAGGTTGGACGCCGAGATAACGCCGTGTTCGTTCAAAAGCGACATCTATGCATCTCATTCGAGTAGGTATTGCTCTGCTGGAGACCAGTAGCTGAGATTAACGTTAGATATACATATATAGATGGATAGATGAATGTAGATCGGTATTTTTTTTGAGAAATATTTTATCCAAAGAATAATAATAGGTGGACAAGAATTGAGGAGAAAAATTCCTATTTATTCAATCTATATCCTCCTATATGGAGACCAAAAAGTTGAAGCTTCGTTAATACCATGGCAGTTCCTGTCCAAGATAGAATCTTTCACGTGAGACGTAATAGTAGATGGACAAAAATTGCGGTGGAAAATTCGCATTCATTCAATCTAGCAAATAAAAATATTAATATTTCTGTATGGGGACCAGGAAGTTGGAGCTTCGTAAATATCATGGCAGTCCCTGTCCAAGATAGAATCTTTCACGCAAGAACGTGTATTCGATTTGTACGAAAAGAATGCGCTTCTATCAGAAAAGTTAAAGGAACAGAAGGAATGCGCCGAATTCCTGAACGGACATCGAAGACGCGGTTACGCGATGGAGTAAGAATTTTCGTTATGATTAACGGTACAACGGGAGCGAGCGTGACGACTACCGGATTCTTCCGAATCATACCGATCGTATCGTCGATCTTCGAGATCGTACGATCCAGCTCGCGGAGATCCCTCCTCGAACCGTCGATTATTCGGTCGGCAAAGAATCCGATACGTCTGTGTGAGCTCGGGAGTCGTTCCGAGAACGCCGATTAGAAAGATCGGCGTCCGATGTCGGTGTAAATTGCGCACCGTATCGTCGTAAAACGAGATTAAATTGCATTGTCCGGCCCGTTACTGTGCCAGCGATAATTACCACGCCGGCGTAAGGTTACCAGCTGGGTTGTGGGTTAAGCCCACCCGTAACCACCCAGTCCTGCAACACATTGCAATTTCGTTTACCGAATGACGAACAAAAATCTGGCTGAAACGGGAATAGAAAGGTCCATTAAAAATCATACGTACTTTATATCGAGTCGTGATATTGCATTTAAAATTTGTAATAACTAGACTGCGGATTTTATGCGTTTATGATATAAACTAATATGATAAACACATGAAGAACATAACCAAAAGGTATGTGCGCTTTTATAAAACGAAATAATGATATTGTTACAATAATTGTAGAATATATCCAACATATATTATGTATATTTTATGCATGTTTTCTATGTATTTGACGTCATGAATGCATAAAATTCGCAGTGTGTAGTACTTGGTAGAACTGGCAGAACTTGGCAGAACTTGGCACCCGACTTTTCAAAAATTAATTTTTTTTTTTATAGAAAACGATAGTATTTTATTTGTACCTGATTGTACCTATTGGAATATGGGTTTAATAAACGAGTCTTTTTATTTAATTTGAATTCTTCGTTTATTCAAACGGATCGGTAGGACACGATTACTGTTCAAGGATCGGACGAGAACTAAACTGAAAATTCAGGCCTACGAGAAACAGAAATCTAGCGTCCACTTAAAGAAAGAAAATTCTGCCTGCGCTCTGTTTATTACCCTGGTCGTCGACGACAAACAGTCAAGGGTCTTCAGACCTGGTGGTGCCAGTCCGATACTCTAAACTTACAAAGAAAAGGGCAGTGTCTCTCAACGCTAGATTCATTTTTGTTGAAGTCAAATTATATGTTTATAATTCAACAGTACATCCAATAGTTTCGTTTGTACCTCGACCAATTAATAATTAAAAAAAATTCAAAAAATGGTCAGCACCCGACATCGAGATTTTTGAAATCGGTTTTTCCCGATTCTTTAGAATCGTTTGTACACGTTTTTACCGCTTTTTGTTTCGTTTGTATCTCAATAGTTTAAATTTTACAAGCAATTGTTGTTGATCCGCGTAAGAGTGAAGTTCGTTAATTTTCAAGATATTTAAAATCTGTTTTTTCCCGATTCTTTAGACTCGTTTGTACCCGCAGGAATCGCTTTTCTTTTCGTTTGTACCGCAATAGTTTAATTTTTATAACTCTGCCATGGACGAATTCAGTCTCGAGTTTAGTGATTTATTGTTATTAACGTATTTTTTACGTTACGTCTGCAAGCTGGGACGGTCCTTTGACGCTGCGCGTAGCCTTCGCTACCACGGCCGCTCCAACGGCATACGCGCGCTCTGATTGGTCAGCGCTTTCAGTAAATATCTCCCGAACGAAGCCCCGGACAACATTTTCGCTAAGGAAAAAGTTGTTTCAAATCACCTCCCGAACCACCCCTTCCAATATGTTCCAACATTTTTGGGACATCCTGTATACTGTACATATGGCATTTAATTAAGAATATATTGGAATTGTTTCATTGCGAGGGAGTTTGTGTAATGACTGTGTGCAATGTCTGTTTGAAATAATTAAATAGTTATTTACAGACTATAGTTACGTAAATTTGTATAAAAGCTTGTAGAAAATTTTTTCACATCCTGACTTCTTTTACACTGCGATAAAAGACATAAAAATTGCACGATATTTTATAAAAATAATCCTAATATATAAAAAGGTAGTTTCCATAATAAATGTGATACAAACAGAAGAAAACGTAAAAAAGAATAAAAGTGACTCCTACCGAGATCGTACCGCGTTCAGAGCAAAAGATTGATTTCGCAACCCAACACTACCGAATGCGTCACGCTGCTTCTCTGATACCTTCGACACTTGTACGGTCGACACAAGTCAATTGAAATTTAGTTATTTGCAAAAATTTATTTCTTAAAAATTAAAGAGAGTCGTCCCTTCCTACTTTCAGAAATGCTTCTACATGCCCTTCTTTACATATGAAAAAAATTTTATTCAAAAATTCAGTGCACACCTGCAGATGTCCAAGTATTTAGACCATTTTTTGACGAATGTAAAATACAGATTTATTTGGTATTCGCAACAGAATATATTTTTTAAATATATAACAAATATCTATTCGATATGTAGAACAAAATATTTGTTCCCGTATATAAACCACAACGTTAAAAGAAGACACAGAATGCTCCTTAACATCGGAAACTATTTTATATTAGGGAAAAATATTCTGTTCTACATATAGAATAGGTTTATTTAATATTACAAAATTTATTTAATTTATTTATTTAATTTAATTTATTTAATATTACAAAAATATTTTTTTTTTCTAAATCTAGAATAAACATCATTCATTTTTAAATATTAAAATGAAATTCAATTGACTAATGCCTATCATCTATTAGGGATTCAACTAATGGGGATTAGTTTGAAGGAAATGAAATAAATTTGGAAAATTATATAAACTGTTTCTTTTTATTGGGCATGAGAGGTAACCCAAACCTTCTCTCCTGGGTTGTAAGTAGGTGCAGGGCGTCGTTTAGCATCTGCATTAAGTTTTCTCTGATCTTGTTCCTGTTCATGGGTTTCTCGTGCCTTGTCCAGTACTTCCGTCATTTGAAGTAATCTTAGTGTTACTTCCGGTATGAAGTTCTCGTTATTGATTATCTGACGTAAATCACTTGTATTTTCCGCTGGGGCTCTGAGTTCCCTGGCGACCATTAGATCCGCCGGGGTAAAGGCAGTACCTTGACATATTGTCGTGTTGATAGCAAAACGAATTGCTGGAAGTTTGGAGGGCCATTGCTTATGCTCTCTATATTTCCCAGCAATATAGAGAGTTGTGTCTTGAGTTTCCTATTCCTTCGTTCTACTGGGTTAGCACTTGGATGGTATACAGGTGTGAACTTGTGATCGATATTTAAACAATACGTGATCTGCTGTATCATACTGCTTATGAATTGTGTCCTATTATCGCTGATCAAGCGCCGTGGAACACCAAATCGGAGAAAAATTTCGTTGACTAAAGTCTACGCACAATTTTCTTTTGTCGCGTTGTCCAATGCGAATAACGCCGTCCATCTTGTAGCATAATCTTCCACAATGAAAACCCATTTTTCATTTTGAGGTCCTGGTGGGAGAGGTCCGAATAGGTCCATTGCAACTACTTCAAATCGTTGTTGCAATACTGGTGTCTGGAGTAATCCTGCTGGCTTCAAGTTTGTTAGCGGCGCGCGACGGGGGTAGTTCTCGTGGCGGGGGTGCAGCGCTTCACGCGGTAGCGTGATCGGGGCGCTACTCTGGCGACCTAACCCGGAACTACTTGAAGGGGGTTACAACCACATTTATGACCAATTGAGTAAAGTTGGAAAAAGTTAAGTAAACGTGTCTATATAAATATAAGAAAAAATACAAAAACAGAGTAAAATTGAATTTTAGTTCCTTTACTCAATTGCTCATAATTCCAGTATTTATCCATAGGCTTTCTTCATCAATACCTTGTTTACTTCGCAAAAGTACGAAGTATACGTAAACAGTAAAGCACTGGACATGATTTGAAAATTACAATTTTTGCATGACGATAGAGCAAATTTTCGATTCTTATTTTCGCCGAAAAGAATCCACGTTTCTCACATAATTTGCCCCATACCACTTAAACTACTGAACAAATTGGAAAACAATGTTAGAAGCGGTTGTTGGAGATTCCATTATCTTTAATATGATATTTTTCGCGACACAATCGGACGTTTCTAACTTGTAAGATATGGTCAAAAGTGTGGTTATCTTTAAAAAAAAGAAAAAAAAAAATCAAAAACCATATCTGGAAAACCTATCCATAAAAAATGACCCCGATGTGATTTTCCAGTTTCGCAGGTTAAATACATTAGAAGAATAAAATGGTATTGAATGTACAGAAATGTTTTTTTATTTCGGGTGAAACTGCACGGATTTTTCGCGAAATCTTAGATTTCCGAAATTATTACATAAATTCAAAGTATACCATAGTGCAAGGAACCAATTTGAATGTTTTCGCGATATTCCTATTTTTCACTTGTTTATTGCTATTTATATACTTGTGCATTATTTTCTTGGAAAAATCTTATTATTAAGCTCAATTTCAATAATGATTTTATATTGTAGGAAGTCGTTGCAAAGTCTTTGTAGTTTTAGTTACATATATGAGTAAATGCATTTTCAACGTTTTAACAATTTTTTGTAAACAATTCGTCAAACAATTGCGATTTTTAATACGTTCTCCATACGCGATTCGAACGAAATTTGACTCTATTAGTGCAGTAATAGGTCTACAGATATAGTCAAATTTAGTTCGAATCGCGAATAGAGAACGCATTAATAATCGCAAATGATTAACAAATTGTTTAAAAAAAAATTTTTAAACGTTGACAATGTATTTACTCATATATGTAACTAAAAATATAAAGACATTGCAATGACTCCTTATATTATAAACACAATACTACAATTGAGCTGAATACTATAATTTTTTCAACAAAATAATGCACGAATATATAAATAGCAGTAATCGAGTGAAAAATAGGAATATCGCGAAAACATTCAAATTGGTTCCTTGCTCTATGGTATACTTTGAATTTATGTAATAATTTCGGAAATCTAAGATTTTGCGAAAAATCCGTGACACACTTGACGCAATTCCACTCTTAATGTAAACCAGTCTTATTTCTGTCAATGAAATCTGTGTTACTTACTGCGGCGCAGGAGTTCCATATTTTTCACGACCATATTTTCAGCTTTTCTTTGTTGCTGTTGCGGCTGCTGCTGCTGTGTCTGGAATCGCCGTTGGAAGTCTATTTGCTGTGCTTGCAACTGCTGCAGAGCCAGCAGCACCTGCTCCTGTTGCCGCTGCTGTTGCTGCTGCTGTGCTCCTCCCTCTGCTGCATACATATTTGCATTTCCTCCATCTTTTTGTACATTTGTTCCTCTAAATTCAAGCACATATTTTCTTCTGAAAGAGAAAAAAGATATATAGGATATATATTACATGAATGTGTTTCAATTATGCAGTATATTTATTTTCCACTGAAGTTGGAATTATACTTATCATTGCTTTGGGCCATTTTCTGCTCGGTATTTACTGCTGTACTACTAATATATTATTCTTCGACGGTTTCACGATTATATCTGACTGACGACTGATTTGATGCCGCTTTATAATATCCATCCCCTCCTGAGTTTCCTACCAAAACTCCATCGAACCTTCGAGAATTTGGCACGTGCTTGCGGCACGTGTCCTCCTTCGGGTTATTGTCGCGCGGTTTCTTCTTTTCGCGTCCGACTCGCGGCTCCGCGTCCAGACACAAAGCCTGCTCGTCGATGATCACTCGGCATTCGCCGTCGAACGGGCGCGATCTGCACTTTGACGGTGTCGTTTGATATTTCTTCCCTAAATGCAAGCTATCGGAACTTTAGCACAAAAGGCCCCACGAGGGACTTTTTCGGCTTTACTCTCTTGACCGATATCCACACGCGAACAGTTCGCCGACTCGTCGCGGCAATTAGTAAACCCATCTAACAATAAGATTCGACAAGATCAAACGATGCGTTGCATTCGGGCGCTTATGATCTCGCAGACAGCCTTCCGGTCGCGTTACGAGTTGCCCCGTCTACGCCCGGTTCTTACCTCTCCCGAGTAGCATGGGCTCTCGGTGCTATGGTAAGGAGTCACCACTCCCGGTCAGTTGTTAGCTGCCGTTGTTTGTCCTAGTTTTCAAATCATTTAAAAAAATATGGGTTTTACCCGCACGTTAGGTGCTGTTTTCACCCTTTCAATAATTAATTAAATTTCATACAGGAACATTCGAAATGATAAACAATATATAAAGAATATTAAATCTCCGCCAGCCGTGCCTGAAAAACAAAATTAAATAAAAAAAAAAATAGAAAATATAATATAAAGTAATATAATACAAAAGTATTATACTTACGTTTTAATTACAACAGTGGTATTGTCATAATAGTTGCCGACAAGCTTCGAACGTAGAGGAGGACAGCGAATAAAGGAAGAGGACGGAGATAGAACATCTGGGTATGTCGGTGAGACAATGTAATGCAACGATGAAACTTTTTTATTATTAACTGTTTTGTTGTGAAACTTTTACCATCATATTCCTGAAATTTTTCTGATTAAAATGAGACCAAACATACTTTATAATTCGCAACATACTTACTTGTAACACCTTATTATGTATCATATATCGTAGAACACTTACTAAAAAAAAGATGAATGGTAAATATGTAAGACCAGAATAAGGAGCTTAGGATGGAATTCACTGGGCGCACGAAAGAAACAGTGGATATAGATGTGTAAGAAGTATATATTCAATAAGCTCTTGCCTCGATGCAAGTCGGTACAGTTCTGACCTTCGCCAGAAAATACAGTCGTGAGGACACCCCTGACGTCAGGCCCATCGTTTACAAAAGTCCTCTATCCCAAAACCTCCTTTAAGAAGGGGAACGCGCAGAGACTAAACACATGGCCCGTTTCGGGCGTTTGTCTAGCTCGAATATCCTAACATTATTTCGAATATTCTAACAAATATCGTTCGAATTATATCGTGTTTGGTCTCATGTTCATTAGAAAAATGTCAGGAATATGATGGTAAAAGTTTTACAATGAAAAAGTTGATAGTAAAAAGGTTTCATCGTTGCATTACATTGTCTCATCGACATTCCATGGTGTTTTCGCTCTGTCCTCTTCCTTTAATCGCTGTCCGTTTCTTTCTCTCCATTCTTTTGAAGCCTGTCGATAAACATCCGAAATTGGACGAAACTCGGCGATCGAATTCCATGACCCCCCAATAGTGTGGATTAGTTGCAGCCCAATTAGGGGACATATATGTGTGTTTCTGTGGAGACTTTACTATGGGTGTAATTGCTTCGACCAATAATACGTCACGGCAGCACGCTGTGTGAGGAAGAGTGGGACACGTCTAGTTAAACCCCAAGTTACAAATGTCGAACAGCAGTCACTTGGAATTTGCACCTCGTAACGCTCTCTTTGAATGAATATTTCAAATATTCCGTCGAAGAGTGAATACAAGGTTCTTGATAGAATTCCGACTTTCTTTTCATACCTTTTTAGTTTTTAGTTTTTAGTTTTTAGTTTTTAGTTTTTAGTTTTT
>NW_026534353.1:0-14563 GCF_026225885.1 Hylaeus anthracinus
GTTTTTAGTTTTTAGTTTTTAGTTTTTAGTTTTTAGTTTTTAGTTTTCAGTTTTCAGTTTTCAGTTTTCAGTTTTCAGTTTTCAGTTTTCAGTTTTCAGTTTTCAGTTTTCAGTTTTTAGTTTTTTTGTACTTCAGAAATAGAAAAGAATTCAAATAGAAAACAAAAGAACATGTTTTGCTTTGAGCGAATCAATAAACTGTTTAATTCTGCTTTGAGCGAATCAATTAACTGTTTAATTCTGCTTTGAGCGAATAGAAACACACGATTCAATTTTTATATACAAACTAGCTGCATCGAGCGATTTCCTCTTTTTAATCCCTTACAGGTTGAATTTCAAAATATCATTGTCTACATAAAGAAAACCTTTGTGCAAAATTTCAGGTTTCTAGGTTAAAGGGTTTAGCCTGTACGTTGATTGTAATCCGTCAGGTCTTCTTTCTTATATGTATATATATATATATTAAGATTATTTGAATCAGTCTCAAAAATAGTATAAAAATGCCTCGATTGCCAACAAAATCGGCGAATGAGATTTATGATGCTCTGAAAGAGCTTTGGTTTATTGATGATGAGGGTAAAATTTTGGCATGGAATAACGACGTCTGGGAAAAAGCGGTTGACGCATTAAACGGTACAATGAAAAAGAAATACATTTATATTTATTTGAAGCAAAATAGGAATAATGTTTTTCATCGCATTCACGATATTGAAACATTGGAAGAATTTGCTAAAGACGAAAGTTTCAACACAACCGTGTCGAACAATTCGCATAACGATGTCAATTGCCGATGAATGAAACGAATTACGCACTACCGACTCTGCGTAAATCGCTAACATTGTCAAAAAGCGAATGGGACACACTAAAAATAAATATCTCAAAATACAAAGGTCGCGAATATGAAACACTCGCTACTGGTTGGTCGGACGCGATATACGATATTTTATGGGATCATTTGAAATTGCCCTGTCCCTTCTCGTTTAAAAATGCAAAAATAAATCGAAATCCTGGCGAGATATTCCTGTCCATTAAAGGTAGTTGCTCGGAATGCAATTTAAAAATGAATATATATTCTCAAAGTGAACCAACCGAATCGAATAGCCCGATATTACATATTTCCACTTTCGATTCTCGGATGGTAGTACACGAAAAGAAGCGGCAAGTTCGTGGTAATAGACGAATGCGCATTGGGAAAGAATTGCAAGGTACATCTACCTACGCTTGGCGACGAAATTAAGCTAATAAATTAATGGATTTCGGAGATGTTGTACCGGCTAATCTATCATCGGAAGATGTTACGCGTAAAATAAAACAGGAAGTCCAAGATAAAGAGTTGGGGTTGTTTAAAATTAAAGCGGCTCTTACTTCAGTGTTGGACATGAAGTATGGTCAAGAATTTAATGGCTGTATTTATGAAATTGGGCTTGACCATTTCTATGTGATGTATTGGACTCCCACACAGCTTTTTTTATATAAAAAATTTCAAAATGAAGACAACAATTGTAGTATTAGTATTGATGCAACTGGTGGATTCGTTAAACAAATTCCAAAACCCGAAGGTTCGAAACGAGTCGTTTATCTGTACCAGGCTGTTTGTGGTTATCGCCACAAGATTTTGCTTTTATTTCAGTTCATTTCCGAAAAGCACGATACCAATACATTAACGTATTGGATGAGAGAGTGGTTGCGTTCCGGAGGATCGATTTCAAAACAAGTAATCATAGATTACTCATCAGCACTTTTAAATGCAACTTGTTTAGCGTTTAATAACAAGCATATTAAGACATACATCGAGGACTGTATTGTATTCGATAATAGCTCATCCATGCGTGTCCAACGTTCGCGGTGTCTTATTCGAATTGATATTGCACATCTAATAAAATTAGTTGCTCGTTGGAAGTGTTTCAAACACGAATCTCCTGAAAAAAAAAGACTTTTATCTGCGCTGCGTTGGCTTGTTAAGTACGTGTACAAAGATTGACGAGTTCATTGAAGTATGCAGAGATGTTTTATCAGTAGCATTGTCGACTTATGAAAACATTGAGGATAAAGAAAATCATTGTTTCGCTGCCTATAATAAAATTATAAATCGTTTGAAATCTCATCTTTCTAACGATATACTAAACAATCCGGAAAACAGTGATCCCATGTGCTGGAACATTGCGATGATTTTGACGAGATATCTTTATCGAGCAATGCACTTGATATAATTATGAGAAAAATCGAAACAGGTAGCATTGATAACTTAAACCAAGGACGATTAAATCCATAATATTGTCCGAAATTTGGTTCATCTTTTTTAAAATTATCCAAACAGTTTGTTTTATGGACAGCTGTAGTGACAGTGATACCGAATGAGCAACAAAACTCCACTCTTGTAGAGTTGAGAGATATACATGTTGCTAGTTCAGCTCGAAGTGAAAAATACTTTCGGGAACTTAAACATCAAGTTTTTAGAAAGGGTAAGGCTATCAGAGTAGACAAATATCTTGTTATTCATCTAAGATCTTTGATGGGAACTACAAAACTATTAAATGAACCAAAGAAAGGTATATAAAACACAAGATCTTCCGTTGATGAACTCACGTGAAGAAATAGCCCATACCGATAATACAAGAAAATGTGAAAATTTTGTTGACAAGTCGATCCAGTCAATAGTAAATGATACCGGTGACGAATCTGACATTCATAAATTGGAGGACTTGTTAAAAGATTTAAAAAATGTTTTATCCCAATCAGGAGATATCATTGACAGTGTTCCCTCTGAAACATTATTTCTTAACGAAATCGAAAATTGGAAAGGTCTTATTAAGAAGACAAATCCAATTACAACGGTACCGATGCTTGTAAATGGAAATGGTTCAAAACCAATAAATATCGGTACACAGGTCGTTAGCGTACACAACACATGTGTGTCGATTCCACTATTCAAAGCATTTTAGCTGCTTATTACGATTTTGAGACATATTCCGAATACATTGCAAACAGTAACATCAACATATCTACATTTATTCAGACACTGTCAACGATGGGCGTGTCGGAAAAATTATATAAAGAACGAGGACGTATCTTAAGTGCCACGAAAGGAATAAAAGATGGAATAATGGATTGTTCGATTAACATTTCATATCTGCAAGACAAATTTATACTTCACTGACTGATGCACTGACTGTCTATTAGCGAAAACAATCGTTACACCGGTATTACATCTGAACCCAATCTTTATGTATAAATGCGGCCTGGCAGGTTTACAAGAAGCCGTAAATGAAGCTTGTAAACCAAACTATACAAACACGTGCTCACGATGCAACAGCACCAATATTACGAAAATTCATTCGGAAGGAAATCACATGATCCTTAATATTGAAGATTTTGGAAATACTTTGCTTGCAGCTAGAATGAATTATCCTAATTGCAGAAATCAATTTACAGTTGAGGAAATACCTGAAAACCTGGATTACGATAATTATAGATATAAATTTGTTTCCGCGATCATCTATATTGCTAATCCTTATTTCGCGGTCATTAGACATATTAATGATAGGTGGGAAATTCACAATGATTTGAAAGACCAAGTCATGAAAACCACTGCACGACAACTTCGGCAGAAACACAGTATACATATATTATTTTATATCAAAGTATCTAATGCAGTCATCACAAATACCTAGAAACCATCCTAAATAACAGAAAAAAAAAGATTTACAAAATTTTGAAAATTAACGAACTTTACTCTTACGCGGATCAACAATTGCCGTATAAGTTAAACTATTGAGGTATAAACGAAAAGAAAAGCGATTCCTGCGGGTATAAACGATTCTAAAGAATCGGGAAAAAAACAGATTGTAAATATCTTGAAAATTAACGAATTTCACTCTTACGCGGATCAACAATTGCTTGTAAAATTTGAACTATTGAGGTACAAACGAAACGAAAAGCGGTACAAACGGGTGCAAACGATTCTAAAGAATCGGGAAACCCCGATTTCAAAAATCTCGATGTCGGGTGCTGACCATTTTTTGAATTTTTTTCAATTATTAATTAGTCGAGGTACAAACGAAACTATTGGAGGGACAATCTGGTACGAACGAAATACTATCGTTTTCTATAAGAAAAAATTAATTCTTGAAAAGTCGAGTGCTAAGTTCACATAGCTCAAACATGTGCCTACTAGAAAGAGGTCGTAGGCCTCGTTCACTTGTTTCCGGTCCCGACGATATCAATACACTCGTCGTTATTATGATACCGACATTATTCGCTAATCATTCTGCGATGTATCAATCTCAAGTATCGATCCACGTTATCTTCCAACAGTTTCCGATTCATCTGAATAAGTTATCGAGTCACTGGAGAGGGAAACACTATCGATAAATAGAGCGGCCAATAGAGAATCTAGACCGTGAATAAGTATTGAATGAGTGTCAATTTCGTGCTGAACATGGAAGAGAAAGAGCAGGGAAGATACCATCGTATTTTATACTCATTGACCAGTTTTCCATGTACATGTAGCATGTACACGCGCACAAGTTTATCCGTATTATACTATCACTTCGCCACCGCTATCAAACTTGCTCGCACGTACTTACAGTGGGTGTAGAAAGTATTTGTACACCGATCAATTTCCAAAAAAAACTATGTAAAATTGTAATTTATTAACTTATATTTTATAAACAATGACATTCTACATATTCTCGGAAATCTGTAGAATAGATAGATTACAAAAAAATATAGTTATTTATGTAAGTTGCGAAATTAACAAGAAAAAAGAATTAATCCATAGAAATGTTGAAGCAATAAGTATTCGTACAACTGATTAATTTTTAAAACTTCATTAAAAAAAAGAAAAAGAAATTTACATTAATTTACAAGTATATAATTACTTTCTTCGTGGGATTTCCTTTTGATTTTATAATTATTGCAACTCTTCTAAGCGTTAAGTTAACTAAATTATTAGTTATTCGAAGTGGGATCTTCTTCAATTCCTCTATTAGAGCCATTTTTAAAAGTACTTTACTGGGAATTTGATGTTTTCTAATTCGTACGGAGCAATAAACTAATGTGTTTACGTTGCAAACTCTACTGTAAATGGTTCGTCATAAGAATCGTACCAATACTTATTGCTTCTATACTTTTACGCACTCTTCGTATTTTTTTTGTTAATTTCACAAATTATATTAACTAGTAAATGTTGTTTGGACTATATCTATCTTAGAGACTTCCGAGAATATGTAAAATATCATTGATTATACAAAAAGAAGTTAAAAAACTACAATTTCCCCCAAATTTTGGGGGGAAATTGATCGGCGTACGAATACATTCTACACCCACTGTATCTATTTCAAAGTCCTATCCATCGCCTAGGAACCCTCGAAACAGTTAGTTTGTCGCTCCTTGTAGGATGTCGAGATTCAGCGATGACACCATCAAACTCACTTGCCGTTTCTCACAGGGCTTTCAATTTGCTAAGCTTAATTTACGAATAAACGTATATCTAGGTAGACCTGTAAAATATCCAAGATACGTATGGACCAAACTGGCCGGGTTCCACGTGGCGAGCAGGGGATCGTTCCAGCGGTACAACTTCTGGCTCGCGAATTTTATCTGATCCCCGAGTGGTATGGCCTGTTACGTCGTCGGATCGTAAATATCTGACCGTGGCCGATCTTCCTCCCGCAGAGAGGCATTTCGTCCGCGAATGGTCGTTTAATCGCGCCTCTCCTGGCCGAACGGGGCCTGAAAATTTCGAGAGCAGAAGCTAAGTTGATCTGGAGGTTCCCCGTTTTACGATCGTCAAGCCCCCTCGACCCCCCTCTCGTAATTAGAATGTCTCCCCGAGGACAGAGGAGCGGGAACATGTATCGAACGTGGAATATCGCTACCTCGGGAGAATTATGACCGATAAGTGCTCACGGGATTACGGTCCGCGTGTGCCCGCTCGATAGAAAAGTCACTTTATAACCGCGAGCCTCCATTCTTTTCGCGATCGGCTATCGCGTTGCGTTCATCTGCGATCTCCGCTGTTTGATTGCAGCTGCCTGGCGCGTCTCCCGGAGCTGTTTCGACCGTGGTCGCCCCCGTGCTGCTGAAGTATCGGGTCTGCAGGCCCCGATTGCTGCTCGCCGGTTCCAGGGCCGAGGTCGATCCCGCCGCCGACGTGGGACTTTTGCACGGCGAGATTTTGCTCATCGAGGACTCCGCGAGACAGTACGATTCGATCGGAGGTAAGTTCTTCGCTTGTACAGCACGGAGCTGAGATGTTGGCTAGGTACGCAAGTACGAAACTGGGTCAAGGGGACAGTGAAGTAGATCCCACCTGGAGATTTTCACGCCACCCTTCGCACTCGAGGCCTTTTTTTTTGGTATCTATCAGCAACTCGAGATGCTTTCTTTGCATTCTATTGCCACGAATGCTAAGCTTGGATTGACTTCGAAGATGAGATCTCTAATTTGAGATTTGATTATCAGGTCACCCTTACCCCTCCTACTCTCTTTCTTTAACTTTAACTTTAACTTTAACTTTAACTTTAACTTTAACTTTAACTTGACTTGGGGGTTGTTCCAGACACGGATCGTAAGTACAGAGCCACGGAGAAGCTCCTGCACGCCGAAGAGGAGTACCACGAAGCCTTGTGCAGCGCCAAAGAATTGTACGCTCGACCTCTGGCGCGGAACTATCCTGAATTCCACGATGGTATTTTCCAACCCCTCGCGGATCTGTCGGTGGTTACTTCTGAACACTGTCAGAGGGTGAGTATTTTCAATCATGATTGTCTTTGGTTATACACGATGCGAAGGAAGGAGTTCAGACAGGTTTAGTAATATAAGATCTATTTACTCCTAAACATGTACCATTCAGACTTAGCTACATGTACTTCCTCTGACCTGGATAAGGGCTCATCAGGCTCTTGAAAAGACACGTATACTCTTCATATCGAATCCGACACTTCAAGCTGAACAAAAAATTCCTTTAATTTCAAGACACAAATTTCCATTGAATAACACGGATATACGTGCTATATAGTACGGAGATGTGCCATATTTGCATAATTTTCCCGTGAACGGTAGATAGATATCTTCTTAATCGACTGCCCGTGAGCGATTGGTCTGACATAACGAGCGCCTCGGTTGAGAGATGGCGGCACTGAAACCGTTGTTTGGGATCGGGCGTGCGGCACCTGTTGCAAGTGCAAAGCACGTTGCCTTTCTCCTCCTCGTGTCGCAATTACGCTAATTCGAGCCTGCGTGACCTTTTCGAAAGGGAATCGCGGATGATCGAAGACCTCGAGACAATGTTATACCCGGTAGTCCTCAGTCCCGATCGCGTGTTCGATCCCAACTTGAAATTCCCGCTGGAGGGTGTTTCTCGGAATATGTTCCCTTCGAAACTATCGGTAGATGTGGTGGAGCTAATCCTCACGGTCGCGGCCATCGACGAGGAGAAAACGACGATAGATAATCGATTGCTGGGCACGACAAGGTGTTTTCACTAAAAACACCGTGACGAATATCGTCGCCGAGGTTTCCGACTACTGATAAGGCGATCTCGCCCGGGGACAGGCACGTAGCAGCCACTCGCGAGGTGGACGTGTTTTCTTAGGGCTGACAATAAAGAGGATGCTTGTCCTTCGGATGTAAACACAAAGCCACGCCGGCGGAGCCGGTTAACGAGTCGAGATGAGCGATGACGGTGGTTAGCACCCTCATAAATATTGACTTTTACAAGACGAGAGCGGGCTGAACGAGTGCGCTAGCCGGTGGGCTGCCAAGATGCGAACAACCTCGTAAAGTGAAAAAGGCGCTCCCGTTGCCCAGGCGAAGATCGTTTCGCGGGATTCGAGTGAACCCGGCGAGGAAACGCCTACCTTCTTTATTCGGTGCGCTGAAACGCATCGTCAATAACAAAGTTCCGCGCAAAAAGCATGCAAATGCTCCCGGTCGTCTCGCGATGGATCTTCCACCGGAGCTCCCGATCTTCCTCGTGCGGAACGATCCTTGCGATACGGCGCGCAACTTTTCTCTGCTGGTTTGAAAAACTTGGAACAACCTCGATTATTTTCTGCAGAATTTGCATTTTATTTTGCGACACTAACTGCTGGTCTATTTAGAAACGGCGTACAGTTTAGAGGAGGACTTTTTCTGTATTGGTCTATATAAGTGTTTTCCAACGTGGGCCAATTCGATTGTTAAGGGGAGCAATTTGACAATTGTCATTTAAGTTTCTGTACTGAACGTTTCCATTTCTAAATATTCAAAATTATGTATACATTAAGTGGGTGGGGGCTTAAGCGGTTTTAGGAAAGCTTAGGTGGGACACAGCACAAAAAAAAGTTGGGAATTACTGGTCTATATTAATCCTAAAATTATCCATTACGTTTCTATTTCTCATACCATAGTTCTTTGTATTGAGAGAGACAGCTATCGTTGATGTCAACACTTTGATAAAGTGTTACGTTTATATCAAGTATCTCGATTGCAAAGGAATCGTGAAAATTGCCTCGAAACTGCTCTAAAACAAACGAATACCCCGTTATCACCAAAAGTACTCAATCTGCTCGAATTACGCGTTCGGTTTGATGAAACCGTGCGAGTCCCGATACCGAGCAGAACGCGGCTCTCTTTTTCCGGGTACTCGAGGAGCTTTACGCGGAACGCAGAACTCGAAGAATCCTTCGAACCCGCCGAAGGAGCAAATAAAGTAAGAAAATAAGTTTGTCTGTTCACGGCTGCTCCTCTTCAGAAGTCGGTTCGTGTCCCTTTCGAGGAGAAAAAACGAAGAAGATCGGAGCGCCGGTAAAAGAAGCGGAGAGGGGAGAGAGAGAAAGGAAGAGACGGGTCTCTCTCGGTTTCCAGGTGCGCGATTGCTTCTAATTGCCCGAGTGCTGGCCCCAAGGTGCTTCCGAAGTGAAATTGCTCCCTGGCAGAGGAGACCGCGCGATCGGGCAGGCGACAACCAACCGGGAATAAAAAGGGTACAGAGAAGAGAACAGCGGCTCCCGGGTCGCGATCCGCTTCAGAAAAGGCTAACGATTCGAAGCGCTCTCACTAATTAACCTTCGGCCAGCGCGGTTTTGCGCCGAGGCGAGGAGCTATCTGGTGTCGTTCAGGGTTCATAACTCCCCTAGTGAATTTTACGAATACAGAGAACTTTAATTATTTTTCAAACGTGTTCACGCGATACTAGCACTCTTCAGCAAGAGGATTTAGTCTATTCACTGCCAGGCAAATTTGGATCGTTTTGCTTTTGGCGCCAAGATGTAATACAGACGTGTAACCTAGGTTATTATCTCGATAATAAAAAGTGATATTAAATTTGTTGTTTCAAAAAGAAAATTTACGATCTTCTTTGCAAGAATTCGTGACTCGGAAGGCTATAAACTTATCTGTTGAGTAATTGCAATCAATTCAAACTACGAGATATCTCATAGTTGGCAGCGAATGGGTTAATTAATGTAGGACTTTGTTTCGCGCGTAACACGAAGAGCCCCCACCGTTTAATCTATTTCTCTGGCTGATACACGCTTCATTTCCAAGGCCGACTGAAATCGGTTTTTCATGAAAACATGTTTACTCTTACGACAGAGACTTCTTTTACGACCGTAAATTACGTTTTTGCGCGATACAGCGCACCACGGTAACCGCGGTCATGCCGGGGTATGGCTGAAGAGTAGCTGCATCGTGATGCGCACGTGCACCTGCACTGCACGCGGCTCGTTGCACCGAGCCACGGGAATGCGACAACTGCGCTTCGTCGGACCAACGCCCTCTCGTGCCTCCCATTTTTACCCTTCCGCACTCGTACTATTGTAATTAACCTCGAGGCAGCTCCTGGAGTTTCGCAAATGACTTTTCCTTATAGCTTGGCTAGGTAGACGAATAAATCGATTCGTTGATTCTGAACAGTGAAACCTTAACCCATTTATCAGAAATAAATCGTCTTAGCTTTTTCTTCAAAACAGGAAAAATATGAAAGTTCAACTCGATGGAAAGCGTCAGAAGTGGCAAATATGAGGAGGGTAATTGTTCCCACTGATCCAATCGCTTATTATTAAAAACATTGGGTGCATTTATCCGCGAGCCACATGGAATAACCTACCGTCGTTAATTCCACCCAGAATCACTGTTTTCCAAGGGTATCTTCCAATGATTTGATCTGCATTCCAGCTTAAAAGGATGCCCCGACGCGAATTCTTTCCTCGTCTATATCGTACCATACACGGCGATGCTCGAATCAAATGCGTTTTTTTACTTCTGATCCCCTTTTATTTCATTCACATTCGAAAAGGCGTGCACAAGCAAAAAGGCTGAAACGCAGAAGTTCCCTTTTAGACCTTATACGCCATAAAACCGTGAATGAAAGTAAAGCTACCGGAGAGAGGACCCAAATGAAACCCCGTAACCCCTGATAAAATTCCTCTCGCTGGCTCTACCCCGTGTCTCGATTTTTTTCGGGAGTAAGACAACGTTTCCGAAATGTTAGTCGTTAAAGTACCGTACGTACTCGCAGGTAAATACCAATCGTTTCCGTGCCGCGAAGATTTTCTGTCCGTGCGCGCTTTATTGCGCATTAAACTCCGCACAATGCGGTAACGTTCACGCACCTGCAGGGCAAATCGCTCCTCGTCGAGACACGAGAATGTGAAAGCATCGCAACCAGCGGTTTTGCGCTCTTGTTCGTCGTCTGCCGAAAGAACTCGGTGAGAGTGAGTTCGGCGAATTCCTCTGGCGGTGACCGAACCGCGTGGGCGATCCAGCGATCCTCGTCGATGCGCGATTTTCGGAGTTCATACTTAGCACGGTGGTAAAGGAATTAGAAGGATGGGTAAGACCGATTCGTCAATGATTCGTGTACCGATTCTTTTCAGTCCAGTTACGTACGAGTTAGATCCAGTTGACCAAGAAAGCATCGAAACCTTTCCGTAGATAATTCTTGTATGATACTTGTACAGCACGATCCACAGAGGGGTAGTAACCCTAGTTCAACGCGTCATCTGTCAGATATTATACTTGTTAAATCAATAAGTGCCTGAAATTTTGTTTCAATGCAATCAAAGCTGTATAAACATTCGTTGTAGTACTTATGTCTGCCATCTCTCCAAATTCAAGCATTCTATCTAGATACTTTGACTCCCTGACGTTCAGAATTCTTGTGATTCCTTGGTGAAAATCTTTTTCCTCTGCTATATGTGACAAACGACGTGTCAACAAATTTTCATTTCACTTCTCGATATATTGAATTTGATATCCATAGGATAATTGTATCGTAATTCCATCGGAGCGAGAGGAAAACGCGTATTCGATACCGCAGGGGGAAAAATGGCCGACAGACGTCACGATTCCGCGATATCGCGGCAGAAAATTCAGAAAGATGGCGCATTAAGATACCGACGCGCATTCCGCGAGATGAAAAGACAGGAATGCAGGGAAATTAATTAAGTGGCGCGCGATGATCCGGCAGCGCGTACATTATCGCACGGAGATCAAAGAGTTCTCGAGAACCGACGCGACGCGCGTTAGTTCCTCTCCTGCCACGTCCTGTCCTCGACGGACGCAGGAGCGGCCTCCGATCCTGAACAGGACGCAATTTTATTCGCATTAGGGCGTCGCCGCTGCCACGCCCGCGAACCCAAGGGGGTGACCAACACGAATCTGTCGCAGTGTGATCGTTCTGTTGCCATTCTGATACGGGAAAGTCACTCATTGAGTGAAACAGTGTCTTTAAAAGGATATGAAGTCAGTCGTCCAGGATGTGGAATTACTTGAAACAGTGGTTAAACGCGTGGTGAAACGCGAATTTTACCTGAATTTTAGAATTTTTCGTAAAAGAATTAAATTTGCAATTTTCGTCATCAAAGATAAGCTTTCAACCATTACGATATGTTCAGACCTGTACCACCTACCAAAAATCGACATGGACTTTGCAGACAACCCAATATTAGTTGAATCGATCAGGAACTACGGAAAATACAGTCAGAACTCTTAATTATTTATGAGCTTCCACAAAGTGATCTTCCTGCTTTACACAGCCAAGTATGTTCTTAAAGAATATGCAACCACAAATATGGATTTTTTAATTCCCTCGATCTCCTCGCGATCTTTATCGCTCAGGGCCTCTTTCTCTTCCGTTTTCGCGGATAAAAAAGGGGAGAGGATCGAGCGGAAAGTGGAGCACGGATGAGGAGTGGTCCAAACGCGAGAGAGAAAAAGTTTTGAAGGAAGACGCCGTAGGAAAGTGGATGATCGTCGTTGTGGCGTTTCGTCGGGAAAGTGGACTGAGATACCGGATCGTCGAGAATGGTTTCGATTTCATCGGCAAGGGTCTCATTTGTCTCGGGGGCAGGGAGTGGGGTGGACGCGCGTTCCAGTTTAATTTTTGCCCCGTCGCACCGCGGGAAAGTCCTTTACCTCGATATCGGCTTGCAACGATTTTCTAATTCCTTCCGAGTCTCGATTCTCGGCATCGTGCTCCAATAAGAACAGAACGCGATTGGGTGATTGTTCGCAGACTGTCGAAAGAATGATCGATGTTAGTCAAGCTTACGGATTAAAAACTCTGAAATAATAATAATACTACTGCTTTATTTACGAGAAATATGCTTTTGATATCAAATACACTGACAAAAAAATAAAAATCAGAAAAATGGAGACAAGCACAGCATATCATTATGTATTGTACTATAGCCGGCTAAATTATGCTCAAAATGTATGAATTTTAACTTGAAATTTACTTTCCTTTCGTTGCAATGGCAAAACTGACGTAGAAGCACCAAACAAGATGCCCCCTTTTATGACGAGCAAATGCAAACAACGAATCCGTATCAAAGAAACAAAAAATTGCAAAAGTACCCAGACCTCCGTCCATCGATCAATTTTGATCGATATCCAATCAGGTTTCCAGACGAATAAACCGGTGAACAAACGGAGCCAGAGCGCGAATAAAATTTCCCGCCTCAGGAAAGGAGTGATCGTCTCGCGGCACGAAAAACACGCCCATTATTAATTTCTCGGTTTCTCGAAGCCGGTTGCAAGCTCGTAAAGACTGGCTCGACTCGTCCTGGGTATACATCGCGTCAAATGGGCGCGGGAAGTTTAATACCCTCGGATCCAGCCTCTCCGTCTTCGTCTCCGCGGTCGCGTCTTCCCCGACAAAGAAATTCCATCGTCGGATTATGTGTAACGTCGCGATCCAACGCGACCTCTTAACGCGAGGATAAGGCGAGGTAGCCGCCGAGAGGGTCGAGAAAATAAAAGCCCCTCGAATTGGAAGGGCTCGATCGGATGCTACGAGACCTGGGTCGCCTTTTAGCACGGACATATATTTTTCAGTCGCTCAAAGTTCCTCTGAGTGGTCGAAACATGGGTGATACCCACCAATGATAAATACTTGAATTCGGAGGTACAACTCCATCGGATGGTATCGCTAATGGAACCACTCTTTTCCTCTATCGATTTCTAATTTCTCCTCGCGACCGAGCCACTCGCTCGGGTCACTTCCAGCCATGCCAAGCGTAATGGCGCGGACTAGCGACGGACGCGAATTAGTCGCTGTCAACGTTTAATCGCGCGTCGTTTCGCGCGTCGCGACTCCTACAAGGGTTCGTTTTGTCGTGCCCTCGAACACGCCGGAACGAACGGCGTACGTCCGCCTTGAGGACCACCGGAGGATTAGAATTCCCCCGAGAGGGACCGGATGTTCGCGGCGCTGTATAATGGCCGTTCGTAGCTCTCGGGTAATTCATAAAACGACCGCTCGTAACTAATCATCCGGGCGTATGCGTGTAGGACGACGCAGGACTCGGAACGTTAATCTCCTGGCCGCGCATACCGAAGCCTGACCGGCGGATTGATTCGCGGCTGAGCCCTGTTCCGGACATGGGAGTCGCCCATCGAGAGGGAAGCTCGATCTTCGAGGATCCACCGCTTTTCTACGCGACCACACCTCGAGGGCTCATGCTACATTATAATTAATTCCTTGCAGAGATACATAAAAGAATAGAAATTTTGCAATAACAATAGTTATAAACAATAAGAAAAATCATTCTTGCAAAGTGATCAACTCGAAAACCTGTCCGGCAGCAAAATGTAAAGGGTTTCATCGATTTCATTGAATGGAGGCCGAACACACGTGAAATAGTCCAATTTTGCGATAAAAAGTGCAATAAAGTGGTAAAAAATGGAAGAGGGTCAAATATATTTTTAAGCTTTTAAGAGGCAACGAAGCCCTACCAGATACAAGAAGATTCAATCCGATTGGTCAAACCACTTCGGAATAAGAAGAAATACAAAATTTGTCGGTTTTTTACGAAAGAAACGGGTAAAAAATGAGAAATCTCAAAATGTTTTGGTAACGGGACCACCCCGGAGATATGCTGTACAAGATGCAACAGGTTTCATTCCGATTGGTCAAGCTGTCTGGACGTAATCGAGTAACAAAAAAATATATACAGGGTGTCCCAAAAATGTTGTATCACATTGAAAGGGATGGTTCGGGAGGTGATTTGAAGCAACTTTTTCCTTAACGAAAATGTTGTCCGAGGCTTCGTTAAGCAGATATTAAAGGAAAACA
>NW_026534353.1:14963-23169 GCF_026225885.1 Hylaeus anthracinus
TGTTTTCCTTTAATATCTGCTTAACGAAGCCTCGGACAACATTTTCGCTAAGAAAAAAGTTGCTTCAAATCACCTCCCGAACCACCCCTTTCAAGGTGTTACAACATTTTTGGGACCCCCTGTATGTACATGTCGAATTGAGTAACCTTCTTTTCGAAGTCGGTTAATAAATGACCACGTACGATAGGGCGATGAATTTGTCTAAATTAGTTCATTAGTTTCTTCTTAAATTTTCTCGAAGCTTTACTTAGAACTATATTATTTATACTATGTAATTTGCTCCTACTAGGAGACGTGGGAGCATGTGGGGAGGAAGAAGGGAGAGGGATAGGGGAAAGGATTAAGGAAATTTTGTGCAAGTCGGGGAAGAGAGAATGGTGGATGAAAGATTTAGAGAAGATACGAATGGATGTGGGGAGTGGATGAGAGAAGGATCGGGGAGGGTGGGATAGGTTACGTAAGATTAAGGATACAAATGTAAAAAAAATAATGTAAGGATAGTGTAAGAATAGCGGTAAGAGTAGGTTAAGTAACACGTAAGGGATTGTAAGGGGAAGGGAAGCCGATGTGAAACCTCGTGGGGATCATTGAATAAAATACTACTACTACTAATTTGCTCCTACTAGATAACTTTTATGCAAGCAGCTTTTTCATAGCTTCATGTCCTCGTGAGATATGCCAATTTAGAACCAAGTTATTTACACTACATCACCTGCCCCTTTGTATCGCAAAACTTTTGTGGAAACATTTTCTTGATAGCTTCATGTCATCATTTCAGTTTAGAACTGAATTATTTACACTATATAATTTGCTCCTCTGTATCAGACAACTTTTAAAGAAACATTTTATTAATACCTTCATGTCCTCGTGAGATATTCCAATTTAGAACTAAATTATTTACACCATATAACTTGCTCCTTTGTACTAGACAACTTTTAAGGAAACATTTTTTGGATAGCTTCTTCTCCTTCCAATTTAAATCGAGAAAAACATTGCATTTTAAGGAAGTAACGTCTACCAATTACACAGATTCTAAAAAAATGTACTTTGTGATATAGGACCCTTGTGATAAAAAAGATTTTATCCAAAAGAATAGAGAGGTAGTAATTGTACCAGATGGTTATAAATATTTCAGAAGCCTAAGAAAAGTAATTTATCGATATTTCATTATAATTTCATCATTCTCGGACAAAATACTCTTCAAATCAGCCGGTTAGTGGCGTGGAGAAGGCGGACGTATCACCTCAATGAAATTATATTCTGCGGAATGGTTCGTCTTATCAACGTTCGGCGATCGCGTGGCGAAAGGTTTCCATCGAAGCGACCAGGTCGAGGACACGTTATTGTCTCGTCCACATTAGTCAAACCGATGCCCGGTGTCTTCGGAATCGACCGATGCTCTAGGAAATCGCGGGGAGTTCTCACCGCGGCGCGCTTTTGTCCCGAGCGGGAGAAAGTGCGTTTCGTGGTATCCACCCGTCGTTCGCTCGGTAGCGTGCGTCCATTCGACTCTCGAGTCCTTTCTACCTTCTAGAAGAAAACGCCAGTAACTTAAAATCGAGACTTTCCATCCTTAATATCCTCGAGGCGTTTCCATTTATTTGAGAAAGGCGTTCCCGTTTTAATTTTTACTGGACAAAGCCTGCCACATCCGAAACTGCCTGCTAGTCCCTCCTAACGAGCTCAAAGTCAGGAATTCAAACGGCGATATTGCGCAATCGATGAATTAGTCTCGCGATGCAGGCAAGCTCGTTAATCGCTCGGTGCAGAACAAGGTGTGACCGCGAGTTACGTGCATAGTTGGCCCGAATGAACGTTGATCGTGACGGATCGATAAATTTACATCGATATCGTGACAAGGTGGCTCGCACCGTGAGCCGGTAATCCTGGCTGGAATTCGAATCGCGCCCTTCCCTCGCTTCCACAACGGAAAGTCTTTCTCTCCATCGGCTCGGTTCGTTGGTTACGGGTATATACTGCGTCGGATTCCTCGCGACAGCGAAACGATGATCGAAGAGGTTCGTCGACGATGCGAGTAAGAGGCAATCGACTCCGCTCCCGAGGCAACAACCTAACTGCAGGAAAGAGAAAGAGTGTTTTTCAAGTGCGAATCCACTTTCTCCGGTAATCGAGGCGGCGGCCAACGCTCTCGTTGCCAATGAAGACAACCGTGGCGTTGTTAATTCAAGGATAAAAAGAAATAAGAGGTACACATCTACCCACTTGATGTTGGGCTGCGACTCTGCATCACTGATTCGGAGCTGTATTACTTCTCACCAACGAAACGTTTCCTCGTTGTAAACGAAACGTACACTGTGTATAAGCACCTGGTCATGCAAGGGTTACTCGTACTTGTTTTCTGAGGTATTTAAAAGGAGCGTGGCTCTCACGAAGGTCAAGTTCATATACTTTATAAAGAATGCTTAGTCTATAAGCTTGACTGTTGCACATGTCTGTGCAATGCATATTTGACCCGTTCGCTGCGTAAATCATAAATCGATTACTCCACTTTTTGAAAAATCCTAAAATTAAGTGTCAAAGCACTTTAGTATTAACTTTTCATATTACATCGTATTTCTCAACTGTTTGTTTTATGTAGTTAATCGATTTGTGCAATGAACGGGACATTTATGAATCTACCTTTAAATTTTAACTGAAAATTTAACCAAATGCCACGACAGGAATTGGATGAACCGCGGGAGCGTCTGCCATCGGTAGATCTCTGCACTGCAGAGTCTGCAGGCTGCTTATAAATAATAGTATTTTCTGCAACAATAAGACAGCTTGGTACACGAAAATTGTCGATATACGAAAAGGGCCGTATATTCAAGGGATTTAATCGGCATGGCACACATTTTCGTTCCAGTCCCATATCTTATTACGCCGGTTTGTCGTTTCGATGTCGCGTCCTTACAAAATTACACCTAATGATTCCCAACACCTTTGAGTTACGTGAACCCCGCGAAAATGCAAATAATTCCCCTATAAATTTCTGTTCTCTTGCTCGTTTTGAACCGTTCAACGTTGGTTGGCGATCGTTGGAGAGAACTGGGACAGAGAGAAACGAGTTCTCGGCCGTCGCCGGTCGTCCAAGTCACTCAACACGCGCAGCGTCGATAAGCGAGGAGCAACATTCGAACGATAAACGGTCAACCGTGGAAAAGGGTAAAATTTCGACGAGCAGTCGTCGAGCGATTCATTTCGTCGAAATTAAAGCGGTTATAAAGACCTCGTACGATCCTCCAGTTGAAACGAGGCAATCAGCACCGCGTCGGTAAACGCGAATTGTTTGCTGGTAATTTTCATAAAGAACCCTCTCGAAGCTGTCGGCCATTCGCGTGAACACGGGCTATCCTTTATCGATCGTCAATCTCGAGACGAAAGGAGCAACCGCTAGCGTAAAAAGGTAAGATTACGACGGCAAGCCCACGTCCTTATCGCGCAACGGTGGCAATCGACGAATCAAAAAAATTCCTTTCTAGACTAATTACGAATCCCTGAGGTCCTTTCATCGTTGCAATCTTAACAACCGACGCGAAACGCTCGCTTATCGCTTCAATGCCCGCATTGCGAGCGTAATTATTTATGGGAATTACGACGTAAATGGAGCGCATTAAAAGCGGTAATTTACTCGAACGAGAATTAGAAAGTGACATTGACATCGAGACAGCGAAACATCGATTATTAATTGCATAGTTATCGAGTAAACGGGTTATCCTTCTGACCGCAGGTGCATCGCAGGATCTCGTTTATCGATTGTCAATCACGAACGAAGGTGGACCCCCTTCGACGACTATAAAATAATAACCCGAGCCTATAAACGCCTACGCATAGAGTTCTTAATAACGCGCGGTTCGGCCTGTTTTTTTGGCTACGCCCACCATGTATCGTCCTCGGCGTCTTCGTCGCCGTGATCGTCATGGTTTCAGATGAACGGAGACCGAAGGGCCGGCGTCGTGCTCGCGCGACGTGTAATTAAAACCGCCTCCGAGAGTTGCGTCTGTGATCGAAGGGAAAGAACATCAGCGAAAAATTACCCACGGGAGATCTCATGACGATTATCCAGCCCCGAGATAATCGGTGATCGAGTTCCCGAGATCCTCTAACGCTATTCGCTGAACCTAGAGAAGCTATCTCCGGTGATTCTCTGCGCTAGAGGTTCCCAAGCTTCCTCAGGCTGCAGTTGAAGGGTCATTCCTGTGTGGCGAACGAAAAATTGTTCATACTTTAGGAATTCGTTTCATAGCCTTCACTTTTATTTCTCCTCTGTTTGACCTGCATACTTTGTAGTAGTATTTTTTTAATATCCATGTTTTTCACTCAAATTAAACAAATTTTTGTGTTGTAAACGTACAAAAGTGAACAAATGTATACAGTCAGTCCCATAAATATTCGTACCTACTATGTCTATTATAGAAATCTATCTCAATTAAATGATAGGTGAGATAAATGATAGATGAAATATTTATTTGAAAATATCAAACGTATCATTTAATTTAGACGGATTTCTTGAATGGACATAGAAGATTGAATATTTATGGGACTGACTGTATATATTAAGTCATCCCATGAGTTCGTGTTAAAGATTGTGTCAATATTTAATAGAACAAGTACAGAAATATTATAGTGGCGGTATAATGACTATGTCAGAAAAGTGGGAAAATATTGTAAAATCAGAGAGATTACCTTTTTTTTTTATAACACTTAAGAGTACGTTTCGCGTGTTAATTTGAGTAGCAGAAGTATAAGTGGCATTAACTTTTAGGACGACCTAATATTTTATATGTGTATACATGATATAAAAAACATAATACGCGTTATAACATATAGAAGATAAGACACACTGTAATTTAAGCTTCTGTTGTTCATCTGTGTATACAAAAAAAAAAATGGATTTGCCTAAACAAACCAGTGCGCGATAGTATTAATGAAATAGTGTATCATCACCACCACAAGATTTTAAGCACCGTTTGGGAACCTCTGGCTTGTGCACTACAACCTAGCCGACGAACACAGGTAGCCATTTTTGTTTGGCGATTATCGGAAAATAAGGTAGATCCCGCGGGATAGATGGATGCGGCAGTAGGCGTATATTCCTCTTCCATTTTAAATTGATTTACGATAGTCTAGCCGCGGTGTCTCATGAATATGAATAATTCATAATTAATCCACGATTGGATTTTCGAGAATAACTCTTGGATAAATGAATGGGTCACGGAGCGCTTCGTTACGCCAAGGCGCATAATGTGATGCATAAATGCATGGGCGAGCGCGTGTAACGTGTGTGCGTTTTAACATAGATGCGTATCTGACAATAAGAAACGCATCGACACGCCGACGCAACGTGACGCCGACGATGACGTGACGATGCAACGCACGCATCGGTTGCTCAGCTATCGTGTGTCACTTTTTTCAATTTAATCCAGCGGGGGCCTGTCGTTGTCCGCCGACGAGCACACACGGAATCGCTTACAGATAATATTTTCCAAAACTTCTGGACTCTAGAGTCCTTTAGATAACTCCATTAGATGCAACTTAAAGAAAACTTAACGCGTCTGGCCACACTGAGCGCTCGCAGTTTAATGAACACATGAAAAATTTTTTGAGATAACAAAAAAAAAATGGCAACGGTTCGAACATTTTTGTGAAGGCCTTCGGCACGAAACGCGCGTGGGCTGTATCATCATTATATTCTTTAGGTTGCATCTGAAAAAGAAAAAAAAAATATTAGTTTGTTTCTGGAGTTTGTCGCTAGAGAATAACAATGGATTTTTGCGATTACTTGATTAATTTTTTTTTGAAATTTCGGTGAAGAATAACAAAAAATTTCTTCGGCTCACCATAATTTCTTTAATGGTGAAAAAAAATCCAATTGCTATTCTCTTGCGACAAACTTCAGAAACAAAATAATATTTTTTTTCTTTTTCAGATGCAACCTAAAGAATATAATGGTGGTACAACCCACGCACGTTTCGTGCCGAAGGCCTTCATAAGAATTTTCGAACCGTCGCCATTTTTTTTGTCATCTCAAAAAATGTTTCATGTGTTCATTAAACTGTTTTTTAGTATGCGTCAAAACATAAAAATATTTTTTTCTATACTTTCGCATTTACGATTTTGTTAAGAATAGTACCCATCTAGCGAGCGCTTACGGTGGCCAGACGCCTTAAAACTTTCTTTTACTAGTTTCGTTACAGTTTTCGTGATTTTTCATGTGGCTCAAGTAGGATTGAAATTTGGTATATTTATTAACAGATGAATTATAATCTAAATTGTTTTAAATATAACTTGGTAGGGATATTACATAAACCAGAAAAAAGAACACACCTTAAATTGAGTGAGCAAATTTGTTTCAGAATGAATATTTCGAAACTTAAAATTGCGCCGTGTCTCTCGACGCTATATTCGACCGTGCGTTTCAATCGTTCGAGCACTGTGGTAAACATTTTTTTTTTTTTTGTACCGTACGGACCATTCAGTACTCGTCTCCTTGAAGCCAGTCAGTCGATTAGTGTTCACCATCGAAATACGTTCAAATTGTTGTGTATTTCGTCGCTTTTCGCGAAAACCAGTGCTGATATCCAATTCCTTGACTCCCCATCCTTCATATAAGGATGCACCAGACCTTCAAAAAAATTAAATATTTTATAGAGTACTGCTGTACCCTCCCTACCACAATTCCACATCTGTTGGGAAAACTTCAAAACCTGTCGATTACTTCTTCGGAACTATTGTTTCTCTCGAGAAAATTTATTCTCACTCCTACATTGACCCTTCCGACAAGGTGAAATAATTCCTAACTCCTTAATGGTTCCATTCAAGGCATCTTATCGCGCACTTGATGAATCAACATCCCAAGCTTTCAGGCCAGCTCCTTAGAATTCATACGGGAGAAGGTTGACGACCTGCCCCCGAACTAGGTTCGGATCCGGGCTCTTTCTCATTCATTTTCTCTTGAGCACGTGCCGCGATCCATCTTTTCGTTTCCTAAAATCCGTAATGGACGTCGAGGAAGTCGCCGTCGCTCGCACGAGGCAATTAAAGCGCAACAAATTGATCCACGCAAGGAAGCTGCGCACGGAGGCAACGTGTTTTATTGTGATTATACAGCGGCTGCGATAGATATGTGTACGCGGCTCGGAGCCAATCAACCGTGGATCGTCGGTGATCGTTCGGCGCACCGTGACACAGAGAGTTACTCAAGGACGGCTACGAACGTCCACTGTGGATTTTTACACGCACGAAGAAAATGCAAATTCGCGTCTCGCGATAATCATCGGACTCGACTCTTATTTACGCAACTTTCTCTCCATTTTATGGCCGCTTGGATGTTTAACATTAACGCGCGACGTTCGCGCTGTTGTTTGCTTGCCTCTTGACGCGTGTATCGCGTAATTGCTACCGATTTGCTCGTCGATACGAACGCACATTTGACGAGTAGGTTCCTTTGCGACAATGTCATAGGTCGGAGCTGGCTTTCTCAAGCTTCAGATTGCCACAGGTACGTTTGATGTAGGAAAATGATTGGTGCACGACGTAGAGTAAGACTGAGATATGAGCTGTTCATTGCACGAATCGATTAACTCCATAAAATAAAAAGTTAAATAAATTCAAATAAATACTGTAGAATGCATTAGGACGCATGTAGCTTTCATCTAACGGTGTATAAAATTAATAAGAAAGAATAGCCAAAACATAATGTTCAGTAATTTTTATGTGACTGGCGGAGTTAATCGATTTGTGCAGTGAACGGCTCATTATTGTCTTATTCGTATTGGACATTTTCTTTGGTGTCATGAACGTATAGATTGCTCATAATTTAACCCTTTGACCGAGTAAAAGTATCTTTCGCGCACGTTAGATCAATTATTCATTTGGAACTAATTCGTTATCTATTATTCCAATGAGATTTTGTCCAAGGGCGACGCCTTGACGCTCGCTGATAGAAAGAGCATTAAGGATTGCCGAGCTTATTCGCGCCTGATACGCTGCCCTCGATAATATTCTGATTGAAGACAATGCTGCGTCATGATTCAACAGACAGCTCGAGGACGCAATTTAACGTCCTCAGGGGCTGTAGCATGCGTGTACGCAGCTTGAGAGATACGAAATACTGCAAAGAGTATTAAAATAACATAGGAGTCTTTAACACTTTAATAAAAAAAAAACAGAACGCAATTTAACATCGAACCATTGGGATTAAATC
>NW_026534354.1:0-14563 GCF_026225885.1 Hylaeus anthracinus
GTTTTTAGTTTTTAGTTTTTAGTTTTTAGTTTTTAGTTTTTAGTTTTCAGTTTTCAGTTTTCAGTTTTCAGTTTTCAGTTTTCAGTTTTCAGTTTTCAGTTTTCAGTTTTCAGTTTTTAGTTTTTTTGTACTTCAGAAATAGAAAAGAATTCAAATAGAAAACAAAAGAACATGTTTTGCTTTGAGCGAATCAATAAACTGTTTAATTCTGCTTTGAGCGAATCAATTAACTGTTTAATTCTGCTTTGAGCGAATAGAAACACACGATTCAATTTTTATATACAAACTAGCTGCATCGAGCGATTTCCTCTTTTTAATCCCTTACAGGTTGAATTTCAAAATATCATTGTCTACATAAAGAAAACCTTTGTGCAAAATTTCAGGTTTCTAGGTTAAAGGGTTTAGCCTGTACGTTGATTGTAATCCGTCAGGTCTTCTTTCTTATATGTATATATATATATATTAAGATTATTTGAATCAGTCTCAAAAATAGTATAAAAATGCCTCGATTGCCAACAAAATCGGCGAATGAGATTTATGATGCTCTGAAAGAGCTTTGGTTTATTGATGATGAGGGTAAAATTTTGGCATGGAATAACGACGTCTGGGAAAAAGCGGTTGACGCATTAAACGGTACAATGAAAAAGAAATACATTTATATTTATTTGAAGCAAAATAGGAATAATGTTTTTCATCGCATTCACGATATTGAAACATTGGAAGAATTTGCTAAAGACGAAAGTTTCAACACAACCGTGTCGAACAATTCGCATAACGATGTCAATTGCCGATGAATGAAACGAATTACGCACTACCGACTCTGCGTAAATCGCTAACATTGTCAAAAAGCGAATGGGACACACTAAAAATAAATATCTCAAAATACAAAGGTCGCGAATATGAAACACTCGCTACTGGTTGGTCGGACGCGATATACGATATTTTATGGGATCATTTGAAATTGCCCTGTCCCTTCTCGTTTAAAAATGCAAAAATAAATCGAAATCCTGGCGAGATATTCCTGTCCATTAAAGGTAGTTGCTCGGAATGCAATTTAAAAATGAATATATATTCTCAAAGTGAACCAACCGAATCGAATAGCCCGATATTACATATTTCCACTTTCGATTCTCGGATGGTAGTACACGAAAAGAAGCGGCAAGTTCGTGGTAATAGACGAATGCGCATTGGGAAAGAATTGCAAGGTACATCTACCTACGCTTGGCGACGAAATTAAGCTAATAAATTAATGGATTTCGGAGATGTTGTACCGGCTAATCTATCATCGGAAGATGTTACGCGTAAAATAAAACAGGAAGTCCAAGATAAAGAGTTGGGGTTGTTTAAAATTAAAGCGGCTCTTACTTCAGTGTTGGACATGAAGTATGGTCAAGAATTTAATGGCTGTATTTATGAAATTGGGCTTGACCATTTCTATGTGATGTATTGGACTCCCACACAGCTTTTTTTATATAAAAAATTTCAAAATGAAGACAACAATTGTAGTATTAGTATTGATGCAACTGGTGGATTCGTTAAACAAATTCCAAAACCCGAAGGTTCGAAACGAGTCGTTTATCTGTACCAGGCTGTTTGTGGTTATCGCCACAAGATTTTGCTTTTATTTCAGTTCATTTCCGAAAAGCACGATACCAATACATTAACGTATTGGATGAGAGAGTGGTTGCGTTCCGGAGGATCGATTTCAAAACAAGTAATCATAGATTACTCATCAGCACTTTTAAATGCAACTTGTTTAGCGTTTAATAACAAGCATATTAAGACATACATCGAGGACTGTATTGTATTCGATAATAGCTCATCCATGCGTGTCCAACGTTCGCGGTGTCTTATTCGAATTGATATTGCACATCTAATAAAATTAGTTGCTCGTTGGAAGTGTTTCAAACACGAATCTCCTGAAAAAAAAAGACTTTTATCTGCGCTGCGTTGGCTTGTTAAGTACGTGTACAAAGATTGACGAGTTCATTGAAGTATGCAGAGATGTTTTATCAGTAGCATTGTCGACTTATGAAAACATTGAGGATAAAGAAAATCATTGTTTCGCTGCCTATAATAAAATTATAAATCGTTTGAAATCTCATCTTTCTAACGATATACTAAACAATCCGGAAAACAGTGATCCCATGTGCTGGAACATTGCGATGATTTTGACGAGATATCTTTATCGAGCAATGCACTTGATATAATTATGAGAAAAATCGAAACAGGTAGCATTGATAACTTAAACCAAGGACGATTAAATCCATAATATTGTCCGAAATTTGGTTCATCTTTTTTAAAATTATCCAAACAGTTTGTTTTATGGACAGCTGTAGTGACAGTGATACCGAATGAGCAACAAAACTCCACTCTTGTAGAGTTGAGAGATATACATGTTGCTAGTTCAGCTCGAAGTGAAAAATACTTTCGGGAACTTAAACATCAAGTTTTTAGAAAGGGTAAGGCTATCAGAGTAGACAAATATCTTGTTATTCATCTAAGATCTTTGATGGGAACTACAAAACTATTAAATGAACCAAAGAAAGGTATATAAAACACAAGATCTTCCGTTGATGAACTCACGTGAAGAAATAGCCCATACCGATAATACAAGAAAATGTGAAAATTTTGTTGACAAGTCGATCCAGTCAATAGTAAATGATACCGGTGACGAATCTGACATTCATAAATTGGAGGACTTGTTAAAAGATTTAAAAAATGTTTTATCCCAATCAGGAGATATCATTGACAGTGTTCCCTCTGAAACATTATTTCTTAACGAAATCGAAAATTGGAAAGGTCTTATTAAGAAGACAAATCCAATTACAACGGTACCGATGCTTGTAAATGGAAATGGTTCAAAACCAATAAATATCGGTACACAGGTCGTTAGCGTACACAACACATGTGTGTCGATTCCACTATTCAAAGCATTTTAGCTGCTTATTACGATTTTGAGACATATTCCGAATACATTGCAAACAGTAACATCAACATATCTACATTTATTCAGACACTGTCAACGATGGGCGTGTCGGAAAAATTATATAAAGAACGAGGACGTATCTTAAGTGCCACGAAAGGAATAAAAGATGGAATAATGGATTGTTCGATTAACATTTCATATCTGCAAGACAAATTTATACTTCACTGACTGATGCACTGACTGTCTATTAGCGAAAACAATCGTTACACCGGTATTACATCTGAACCCAATCTTTATGTATAAATGCGGCCTGGCAGGTTTACAAGAAGCCGTAAATGAAGCTTGTAAACCAAACTATACAAACACGTGCTCACGATGCAACAGCACCAATATTACGAAAATTCATTCGGAAGGAAATCACATGATCCTTAATATTGAAGATTTTGGAAATACTTTGCTTGCAGCTAGAATGAATTATCCTAATTGCAGAAATCAATTTACAGTTGAGGAAATACCTGAAAACCTGGATTACGATAATTATAGATATAAATTTGTTTCCGCGATCATCTATATTGCTAATCCTTATTTCGCGGTCATTAGACATATTAATGATAGGTGGGAAATTCACAATGATTTGAAAGACCAAGTCATGAAAACCACTGCACGACAACTTCGGCAGAAACACAGTATACATATATTATTTTATATCAAAGTATCTAATGCAGTCATCACAAATACCTAGAAACCATCCTAAATAACAGAAAAAAAAAGATTTACAAAATTTTGAAAATTAACGAACTTTACTCTTACGCGGATCAACAATTGCCGTATAAGTTAAACTATTGAGGTATAAACGAAAAGAAAAGCGATTCCTGCGGGTATAAACGATTCTAAAGAATCGGGAAAAAAACAGATTGTAAATATCTTGAAAATTAACGAATTTCACTCTTACGCGGATCAACAATTGCTTGTAAAATTTGAACTATTGAGGTACAAACGAAACGAAAAGCGGTACAAACGGGTGCAAACGATTCTAAAGAATCGGGAAACCCCGATTTCAAAAATCTCGATGTCGGGTGCTGACCATTTTTTGAATTTTTTTCAATTATTAATTAGTCGAGGTACAAACGAAACTATTGGAGGGACAATCTGGTACGAACGAAATACTATCGTTTTCTATAAGAAAAAATTAATTCTTGAAAAGTCGAGTGCTAAGTTCACATAGCTCAAACATGTGCCTACTAGAAAGAGGTCGTAGGCCTCGTTCACTTGTTTCCGGTCCCGACGATATCAATACACTCGTCGTTATTATGATACCGACATTATTCGCTAATCATTCTGCGATGTATCAATCTCAAGTATCGATCCACGTTATCTTCCAACAGTTTCCGATTCATCTGAATAAGTTATCGAGTCACTGGAGAGGGAAACACTATCGATAAATAGAGCGGCCAATAGAGAATCTAGACCGTGAATAAGTATTGAATGAGTGTCAATTTCGTGCTGAACATGGAAGAGAAAGAGCAGGGAAGATACCATCGTATTTTATACTCATTGACCAGTTTTCCATGTACATGTAGCATGTACACGCGCACAAGTTTATCCGTATTATACTATCACTTCGCCACCGCTATCAAACTTGCTCGCACGTACTTACAGTGGGTGTAGAAAGTATTTGTACACCGATCAATTTCCAAAAAAAACTATGTAAAATTGTAATTTATTAACTTATATTTTATAAACAATGACATTCTACATATTCTCGGAAATCTGTAGAATAGATAGATTACAAAAAAATATAGTTATTTATGTAAGTTGCGAAATTAACAAGAAAAAAGAATTAATCCATAGAAATGTTGAAGCAATAAGTATTCGTACAACTGATTAATTTTTAAAACTTCATTAAAAAAAAGAAAAAGAAATTTACATTAATTTACAAGTATATAATTACTTTCTTCGTGGGATTTCCTTTTGATTTTATAATTATTGCAACTCTTCTAAGCGTTAAGTTAACTAAATTATTAGTTATTCGAAGTGGGATCTTCTTCAATTCCTCTATTAGAGCCATTTTTAAAAGTACTTTACTGGGAATTTGATGTTTTCTAATTCGTACGGAGCAATAAACTAATGTGTTTACGTTGCAAACTCTACTGTAAATGGTTCGTCATAAGAATCGTACCAATACTTATTGCTTCTATACTTTTACGCACTCTTCGTATTTTTTTTGTTAATTTCACAAATTATATTAACTAGTAAATGTTGTTTGGACTATATCTATCTTAGAGACTTCCGAGAATATGTAAAATATCATTGATTATACAAAAAGAAGTTAAAAAACTACAATTTCCCCCAAATTTTGGGGGGAAATTGATCGGCGTACGAATACATTCTACACCCACTGTATCTATTTCAAAGTCCTATCCATCGCCTAGGAACCCTCGAAACAGTTAGTTTGTCGCTCCTTGTAGGATGTCGAGATTCAGCGATGACACCATCAAACTCACTTGCCGTTTCTCACAGGGCTTTCAATTTGCTAAGCTTAATTTACGAATAAACGTATATCTAGGTAGACCTGTAAAATATCCAAGATACGTATGGACCAAACTGGCCGGGTTCCACGTGGCGAGCAGGGGATCGTTCCAGCGGTACAACTTCTGGCTCGCGAATTTTATCTGATCCCCGAGTGGTATGGCCTGTTACGTCGTCGGATCGTAAATATCTGACCGTGGCCGATCTTCCTCCCGCAGAGAGGCATTTCGTCCGCGAATGGTCGTTTAATCGCGCCTCTCCTGGCCGAACGGGGCCTGAAAATTTCGAGAGCAGAAGCTAAGTTGATCTGGAGGTTCCCCGTTTTACGATCGTCAAGCCCCCTCGACCCCCCTCTCGTAATTAGAATGTCTCCCCGAGGACAGAGGAGCGGGAACATGTATCGAACGTGGAATATCGCTACCTCGGGAGAATTATGACCGATAAGTGCTCACGGGATTACGGTCCGCGTGTGCCCGCTCGATAGAAAAGTCACTTTATAACCGCGAGCCTCCATTCTTTTCGCGATCGGCTATCGCGTTGCGTTCATCTGCGATCTCCGCTGTTTGATTGCAGCTGCCTGGCGCGTCTCCCGGAGCTGTTTCGACCGTGGTCGCCCCCGTGCTGCTGAAGTATCGGGTCTGCAGGCCCCGATTGCTGCTCGCCGGTTCCAGGGCCGAGGTCGATCCCGCCGCCGACGTGGGACTTTTGCACGGCGAGATTTTGCTCATCGAGGACTCCGCGAGACAGTACGATTCGATCGGAGGTAAGTTCTTCGCTTGTACAGCACGGAGCTGAGATGTTGGCTAGGTACGCAAGTACGAAACTGGGTCAAGGGGACAGTGAAGTAGATCCCACCTGGAGATTTTCACGCCACCCTTCGCACTCGAGGCCTTTTTTTTTGGTATCTATCAGCAACTCGAGATGCTTTCTTTGCATTCTATTGCCACGAATGCTAAGCTTGGATTGACTTCGAAGATGAGATCTCTAATTTGAGATTTGATTATCAGGTCACCCTTACCCCTCCTACTCTCTTTCTTTAACTTTAACTTTAACTTTAACTTTAACTTTAACTTTAACTTTAACTTGACTTGGGGGTTGTTCCAGACACGGATCGTAAGTACAGAGCCACGGAGAAGCTCCTGCACGCCGAAGAGGAGTACCACGAAGCCTTGTGCAGCGCCAAAGAATTGTACGCTCGACCTCTGGCGCGGAACTATCCTGAATTCCACGATGGTATTTTCCAACCCCTCGCGGATCTGTCGGTGGTTACTTCTGAACACTGTCAGAGGGTGAGTATTTTCAATCATGATTGTCTTTGGTTATACACGATGCGAAGGAAGGAGTTCAGACAGGTTTAGTAATATAAGATCTATTTACTCCTAAACATGTACCATTCAGACTTAGCTACATGTACTTCCTCTGACCTGGATAAGGGCTCATCAGGCTCTTGAAAAGACACGTATACTCTTCATATCGAATCCGACACTTCAAGCTGAACAAAAAATTCCTTTAATTTCAAGACACAAATTTCCATTGAATAACACGGATATACGTGCTATATAGTACGGAGATGTGCCATATTTGCATAATTTTCCCGTGAACGGTAGATAGATATCTTCTTAATCGACTGCCCGTGAGCGATTGGTCTGACATAACGAGCGCCTCGGTTGAGAGATGGCGGCACTGAAACCGTTGTTTGGGATCGGGCGTGCGGCACCTGTTGCAAGTGCAAAGCACGTTGCCTTTCTCCTCCTCGTGTCGCAATTACGCTAATTCGAGCCTGCGTGACCTTTTCGAAAGGGAATCGCGGATGATCGAAGACCTCGAGACAATGTTATACCCGGTAGTCCTCAGTCCCGATCGCGTGTTCGATCCCAACTTGAAATTCCCGCTGGAGGGTGTTTCTCGGAATATGTTCCCTTCGAAACTATCGGTAGATGTGGTGGAGCTAATCCTCACGGTCGCGGCCATCGACGAGGAGAAAACGACGATAGATAATCGATTGCTGGGCACGACAAGGTGTTTTCACTAAAAACACCGTGACGAATATCGTCGCCGAGGTTTCCGACTACTGATAAGGCGATCTCGCCCGGGGACAGGCACGTAGCAGCCACTCGCGAGGTGGACGTGTTTTCTTAGGGCTGACAATAAAGAGGATGCTTGTCCTTCGGATGTAAACACAAAGCCACGCCGGCGGAGCCGGTTAACGAGTCGAGATGAGCGATGACGGTGGTTAGCACCCTCATAAATATTGACTTTTACAAGACGAGAGCGGGCTGAACGAGTGCGCTAGCCGGTGGGCTGCCAAGATGCGAACAACCTCGTAAAGTGAAAAAGGCGCTCCCGTTGCCCAGGCGAAGATCGTTTCGCGGGATTCGAGTGAACCCGGCGAGGAAACGCCTACCTTCTTTATTCGGTGCGCTGAAACGCATCGTCAATAACAAAGTTCCGCGCAAAAAGCATGCAAATGCTCCCGGTCGTCTCGCGATGGATCTTCCACCGGAGCTCCCGATCTTCCTCGTGCGGAACGATCCTTGCGATACGGCGCGCAACTTTTCTCTGCTGGTTTGAAAAACTTGGAACAACCTCGATTATTTTCTGCAGAATTTGCATTTTATTTTGCGACACTAACTGCTGGTCTATTTAGAAACGGCGTACAGTTTAGAGGAGGACTTTTTCTGTATTGGTCTATATAAGTGTTTTCCAACGTGGGCCAATTCGATTGTTAAGGGGAGCAATTTGACAATTGTCATTTAAGTTTCTGTACTGAACGTTTCCATTTCTAAATATTCAAAATTATGTATACATTAAGTGGGTGGGGGCTTAAGCGGTTTTAGGAAAGCTTAGGTGGGACACAGCACAAAAAAAAGTTGGGAATTACTGGTCTATATTAATCCTAAAATTATCCATTACGTTTCTATTTCTCATACCATAGTTCTTTGTATTGAGAGAGACAGCTATCGTTGATGTCAACACTTTGATAAAGTGTTACGTTTATATCAAGTATCTCGATTGCAAAGGAATCGTGAAAATTGCCTCGAAACTGCTCTAAAACAAACGAATACCCCGTTATCACCAAAAGTACTCAATCTGCTCGAATTACGCGTTCGGTTTGATGAAACCGTGCGAGTCCCGATACCGAGCAGAACGCGGCTCTCTTTTTCCGGGTACTCGAGGAGCTTTACGCGGAACGCAGAACTCGAAGAATCCTTCGAACCCGCCGAAGGAGCAAATAAAGTAAGAAAATAAGTTTGTCTGTTCACGGCTGCTCCTCTTCAGAAGTCGGTTCGTGTCCCTTTCGAGGAGAAAAAACGAAGAAGATCGGAGCGCCGGTAAAAGAAGCGGAGAGGGGAGAGAGAGAAAGGAAGAGACGGGTCTCTCTCGGTTTCCAGGTGCGCGATTGCTTCTAATTGCCCGAGTGCTGGCCCCAAGGTGCTTCCGAAGTGAAATTGCTCCCTGGCAGAGGAGACCGCGCGATCGGGCAGGCGACAACCAACCGGGAATAAAAAGGGTACAGAGAAGAGAACAGCGGCTCCCGGGTCGCGATCCGCTTCAGAAAAGGCTAACGATTCGAAGCGCTCTCACTAATTAACCTTCGGCCAGCGCGGTTTTGCGCCGAGGCGAGGAGCTATCTGGTGTCGTTCAGGGTTCATAACTCCCCTAGTGAATTTTACGAATACAGAGAACTTTAATTATTTTTCAAACGTGTTCACGCGATACTAGCACTCTTCAGCAAGAGGATTTAGTCTATTCACTGCCAGGCAAATTTGGATCGTTTTGCTTTTGGCGCCAAGATGTAATACAGACGTGTAACCTAGGTTATTATCTCGATAATAAAAAGTGATATTAAATTTGTTGTTTCAAAAAGAAAATTTACGATCTTCTTTGCAAGAATTCGTGACTCGGAAGGCTATAAACTTATCTGTTGAGTAATTGCAATCAATTCAAACTACGAGATATCTCATAGTTGGCAGCGAATGGGTTAATTAATGTAGGACTTTGTTTCGCGCGTAACACGAAGAGCCCCCACCGTTTAATCTATTTCTCTGGCTGATACACGCTTCATTTCCAAGGCCGACTGAAATCGGTTTTTCATGAAAACATGTTTACTCTTACGACAGAGACTTCTTTTACGACCGTAAATTACGTTTTTGCGCGATACAGCGCACCACGGTAACCGCGGTCATGCCGGGGTATGGCTGAAGAGTAGCTGCATCGTGATGCGCACGTGCACCTGCACTGCACGCGGCTCGTTGCACCGAGCCACGGGAATGCGACAACTGCGCTTCGTCGGACCAACGCCCTCTCGTGCCTCCCATTTTTACCCTTCCGCACTCGTACTATTGTAATTAACCTCGAGGCAGCTCCTGGAGTTTCGCAAATGACTTTTCCTTATAGCTTGGCTAGGTAGACGAATAAATCGATTCGTTGATTCTGAACAGTGAAACCTTAACCCATTTATCAGAAATAAATCGTCTTAGCTTTTTCTTCAAAACAGGAAAAATATGAAAGTTCAACTCGATGGAAAGCGTCAGAAGTGGCAAATATGAGGAGGGTAATTGTTCCCACTGATCCAATCGCTTATTATTAAAAACATTGGGTGCATTTATCCGCGAGCCACATGGAATAACCTACCGTCGTTAATTCCACCCAGAATCACTGTTTTCCAAGGGTATCTTCCAATGATTTGATCTGCATTCCAGCTTAAAAGGATGCCCCGACGCGAATTCTTTCCTCGTCTATATCGTACCATACACGGCGATGCTCGAATCAAATGCGTTTTTTTACTTCTGATCCCCTTTTATTTCATTCACATTCGAAAAGGCGTGCACAAGCAAAAAGGCTGAAACGCAGAAGTTCCCTTTTAGACCTTATACGCCATAAAACCGTGAATGAAAGTAAAGCTACCGGAGAGAGGACCCAAATGAAACCCCGTAACCCCTGATAAAATTCCTCTCGCTGGCTCTACCCCGTGTCTCGATTTTTTTCGGGAGTAAGACAACGTTTCCGAAATGTTAGTCGTTAAAGTACCGTACGTACTCGCAGGTAAATACCAATCGTTTCCGTGCCGCGAAGATTTTCTGTCCGTGCGCGCTTTATTGCGCATTAAACTCCGCACAATGCGGTAACGTTCACGCACCTGCAGGGCAAATCGCTCCTCGTCGAGACACGAGAATGTGAAAGCATCGCAACCAGCGGTTTTGCGCTCTTGTTCGTCGTCTGCCGAAAGAACTCGGTGAGAGTGAGTTCGGCGAATTCCTCTGGCGGTGACCGAACCGCGTGGGCGATCCAGCGATCCTCGTCGATGCGCGATTTTCGGAGTTCATACTTAGCACGGTGGTAAAGGAATTAGAAGGATGGGTAAGACCGATTCGTCAATGATTCGTGTACCGATTCTTTTCAGTCCAGTTACGTACGAGTTAGATCCAGTTGACCAAGAAAGCATCGAAACCTTTCCGTAGATAATTCTTGTATGATACTTGTACAGCACGATCCACAGAGGGGTAGTAACCCTAGTTCAACGCGTCATCTGTCAGATATTATACTTGTTAAATCAATAAGTGCCTGAAATTTTGTTTCAATGCAATCAAAGCTGTATAAACATTCGTTGTAGTACTTATGTCTGCCATCTCTCCAAATTCAAGCATTCTATCTAGATACTTTGACTCCCTGACGTTCAGAATTCTTGTGATTCCTTGGTGAAAATCTTTTTCCTCTGCTATATGTGACAAACGACGTGTCAACAAATTTTCATTTCACTTCTCGATATATTGAATTTGATATCCATAGGATAATTGTATCGTAATTCCATCGGAGCGAGAGGAAAACGCGTATTCGATACCGCAGGGGGAAAAATGGCCGACAGACGTCACGATTCCGCGATATCGCGGCAGAAAATTCAGAAAGATGGCGCATTAAGATACCGACGCGCATTCCGCGAGATGAAAAGACAGGAATGCAGGGAAATTAATTAAGTGGCGCGCGATGATCCGGCAGCGCGTACATTATCGCACGGAGATCAAAGAGTTCTCGAGAACCGACGCGACGCGCGTTAGTTCCTCTCCTGCCACGTCCTGTCCTCGACGGACGCAGGAGCGGCCTCCGATCCTGAACAGGACGCAATTTTATTCGCATTAGGGCGTCGCCGCTGCCACGCCCGCGAACCCAAGGGGGTGACCAACACGAATCTGTCGCAGTGTGATCGTTCTGTTGCCATTCTGATACGGGAAAGTCACTCATTGAGTGAAACAGTGTCTTTAAAAGGATATGAAGTCAGTCGTCCAGGATGTGGAATTACTTGAAACAGTGGTTAAACGCGTGGTGAAACGCGAATTTTACCTGAATTTTAGAATTTTTCGTAAAAGAATTAAATTTGCAATTTTCGTCATCAAAGATAAGCTTTCAACCATTACGATATGTTCAGACCTGTACCACCTACCAAAAATCGACATGGACTTTGCAGACAACCCAATATTAGTTGAATCGATCAGGAACTACGGAAAATACAGTCAGAACTCTTAATTATTTATGAGCTTCCACAAAGTGATCTTCCTGCTTTACACAGCCAAGTATGTTCTTAAAGAATATGCAACCACAAATATGGATTTTTTAATTCCCTCGATCTCCTCGCGATCTTTATCGCTCAGGGCCTCTTTCTCTTCCGTTTTCGCGGATAAAAAAGGGGAGAGGATCGAGCGGAAAGTGGAGCACGGATGAGGAGTGGTCCAAACGCGAGAGAGAAAAAGTTTTGAAGGAAGACGCCGTAGGAAAGTGGATGATCGTCGTTGTGGCGTTTCGTCGGGAAAGTGGACTGAGATACCGGATCGTCGAGAATGGTTTCGATTTCATCGGCAAGGGTCTCATTTGTCTCGGGGGCAGGGAGTGGGGTGGACGCGCGTTCCAGTTTAATTTTTGCCCCGTCGCACCGCGGGAAAGTCCTTTACCTCGATATCGGCTTGCAACGATTTTCTAATTCCTTCCGAGTCTCGATTCTCGGCATCGTGCTCCAATAAGAACAGAACGCGATTGGGTGATTGTTCGCAGACTGTCGAAAGAATGATCGATGTTAGTCAAGCTTACGGATTAAAAACTCTGAAATAATAATAATACTACTGCTTTATTTACGAGAAATATGCTTTTGATATCAAATACACTGACAAAAAAATAAAAATCAGAAAAATGGAGACAAGCACAGCATATCATTATGTATTGTACTATAGCCGGCTAAATTATGCTCAAAATGTATGAATTTTAACTTGAAATTTACTTTCCTTTCGTTGCAATGGCAAAACTGACGTAGAAGCACCAAACAAGATGCCCCCTTTTATGACGAGCAAATGCAAACAACGAATCCGTATCAAAGAAACAAAAAATTGCAAAAGTACCCAGACCTCCGTCCATCGATCAATTTTGATCGATATCCAATCAGGTTTCCAGACGAATAAACCGGTGAACAAACGGAGCCAGAGCGCGAATAAAATTTCCCGCCTCAGGAAAGGAGTGATCGTCTCGCGGCACGAAAAACACGCCCATTATTAATTTCTCGGTTTCTCGAAGCCGGTTGCAAGCTCGTAAAGACTGGCTCGACTCGTCCTGGGTATACATCGCGTCAAATGGGCGCGGGAAGTTTAATACCCTCGGATCCAGCCTCTCCGTCTTCGTCTCCGCGGTCGCGTCTTCCCCGACAAAGAAATTCCATCGTCGGATTATGTGTAACGTCGCGATCCAACGCGACCTCTTAACGCGAGGATAAGGCGAGGTAGCCGCCGAGAGGGTCGAGAAAATAAAAGCCCCTCGAATTGGAAGGGCTCGATCGGATGCTACGAGACCTGGGTCGCCTTTTAGCACGGACATATATTTTTCAGTCGCTCAAAGTTCCTCTGAGTGGTCGAAACATGGGTGATACCCACCAATGATAAATACTTGAATTCGGAGGTACAACTCCATCGGATGGTATCGCTAATGGAACCACTCTTTTCCTCTATCGATTTCTAATTTCTCCTCGCGACCGAGCCACTCGCTCGGGTCACTTCCAGCCATGCCAAGCGTAATGGCGCGGACTAGCGACGGACGCGAATTAGTCGCTGTCAACGTTTAATCGCGCGTCGTTTCGCGCGTCGCGACTCCTACAAGGGTTCGTTTTGTCGTGCCCTCGAACACGCCGGAACGAACGGCGTACGTCCGCCTTGAGGACCACCGGAGGATTAGAATTCCCCCGAGAGGGACCGGATGTTCGCGGCGCTGTATAATGGCCGTTCGTAGCTCTCGGGTAATTCATAAAACGACCGCTCGTAACTAATCATCCGGGCGTATGCGTGTAGGACGACGCAGGACTCGGAACGTTAATCTCCTGGCCGCGCATACCGAAGCCTGACCGGCGGATTGATTCGCGGCTGAGCCCTGTTCCGGACATGGGAGTCGCCCATCGAGAGGGAAGCTCGATCTTCGAGGATCCACCGCTTTTCTACGCGACCACACCTCGAGGGCTCATGCTACATTATAATTAATTCCTTGCAGAGATACATAAAAGAATAGAAATTTTGCAATAACAATAGTTATAAACAATAAGAAAAATCATTCTTGCAAAGTGATCAACTCGAAAACCTGTCCGGCAGCAAAATGTAAAGGGTTTCATCGATTTCATTGAATGGAGGCCGAACACACGTGAAATAGTCCAATTTTGCGATAAAAAGTGCAATAAAGTGGTAAAAAATGGAAGAGGGTCAAATATATTTTTAAGCTTTTAAGAGGCAACGAAGCCCTACCAGATACAAGAAGATTCAATCCGATTGGTCAAACCACTTCGGAATAAGAAGAAATACAAAATTTGTCGGTTTTTTACGAAAGAAACGGGTAAAAAATGAGAAATCTCAAAATGTTTTGGTAACGGGACCACCCCGGAGATATGCTGTACAAGATGCAACAGGTTTCATTCCGATTGGTCAAGCTGTCTGGACGTAATCGAGTAACAAAAAAATATATACAGGGTGTCCCAAAAATGTTGTATCACATTGAAAGGGATGGTTCGGGAGGTGATTTGAAGCAACTTTTTCCTTAACGAAAATGTTGTCCGAGGCTTCGTTAAGCAGATATTAAAGGAAAACA
>NW_026534354.1:14963-23168 GCF_026225885.1 Hylaeus anthracinus
TGTTTTCCTTTAATATCTGCTTAACGAAGCCTCGGACAACATTTTCGCTAAGAAAAAAGTTGCTTCAAATCACCTCCCGAACCACCCCTTTCAAGGTGTTACAACATTTTTGGGACCCCCTGTATGTACATGTCGAATTGAGTAACCTTCTTTTCGAAGTCGGTTAATAAATGACCACGTACGATAGGGCGATGAATTTGTCTAAATTAGTTCATTAGTTTCTTCTTAAATTTTCTCGAAGCTTTACTTAGAACTATATTATTTATACTATGTAATTTGCTCCTACTAGGAGACGTGGGAGCATGTGGGGAGGAAGAAGGGAGAGGGATAGGGGAAAGGATTAAGGAAATTTTGTGCAAGTCGGGGAAGAGAGAATGGTGGATGAAAGATTTAGAGAAGATACGAATGGATGTGGGGAGTGGATGAGAGAAGGATCGGGGAGGGTGGGATAGGTTACGTAAGATTAAGGATACAAATGTAAAAAAAATAATGTAAGGATAGTGTAAGAATAGCGGTAAGAGTAGGTTAAGTAACACGTAAGGGATTGTAAGGGGAAGGGAAGCCGATGTGAAACCTCGTGGGGATCATTGAATAAAATACTACTACTACTAATTTGCTCCTACTAGATAACTTTTATGCAAGCAGCTTTTTCATAGCTTCATGTCCTCGTGAGATATGCCAATTTAGAACCAAGTTATTTACACTACATCACCTGCCCCTTTGTATCGCAAAACTTTTGTGGAAACATTTTCTTGATAGCTTCATGTCATCATTTCAGTTTAGAACTGAATTATTTACACTATATAATTTGCTCCTCTGTATCAGACAACTTTTAAAGAAACATTTTATTAATACCTTCATGTCCTCGTGAGATATTCCAATTTAGAACTAAATTATTTACACCATATAACTTGCTCCTTTGTACTAGACAACTTTTAAGGAAACATTTTTTGGATAGCTTCTTCTCCTTCCAATTTAAATCGAGAAAAACATTGCATTTTAAGGAAGTAACGTCTACCAATTACACAGATTCTAAAAAAATGTACTTTGTGATATAGGACCCTTGTGATAAAAAAGATTTTATCCAAAAGAATAGAGAGGTAGTAATTGTACCAGATGGTTATAAATATTTCAGAAGCCTAAGAAAAGTAATTTATCGATATTTCATTATAATTTCATCATTCTCGGACAAAATACTCTTCAAATCAGCCGGTTAGTGGCGTGGAGAAGGCGGACGTATCACCTCAATGAAATTATATTCTGCGGAATGGTTCGTCTTATCAACGTTCGGCGATCGCGTGGCGAAAGGTTTCCATCGAAGCGACCAGGTCGAGGACACGTTATTGTCTCGTCCACATTAGTCAAACCGATGCCCGGTGTCTTCGGAATCGACCGATGCTCTAGGAAATCGCGGGGAGTTCTCACCGCGGCGCGCTTTTGTCCCGAGCGGGAGAAAGTGCGTTTCGTGGTATCCACCCGTCGTTCGCTCGGTAGCGTGCGTCCATTCGACTCTCGAGTCCTTTCTACCTTCTAGAAGAAAACGCCAGTAACTTAAAATCGAGACTTTCCATCCTTAATATCCTCGAGGCGTTTCCATTTATTTGAGAAAGGCGTTCCCGTTTTAATTTTTACTGGACAAAGCCTGCCACATCCGAAACTGCCTGCTAGTCCCTCCTAACGAGCTCAAAGTCAGGAATTCAAACGGCGATATTGCGCAATCGATGAATTAGTCTCGCGATGCAGGCAAGCTCGTTAATCGCTCGGTGCAGAACAAGGTGTGACCGCGAGTTACGTGCATAGTTGGCCCGAATGAACGTTGATCGTGACGGATCGATAAATTTACATCGATATCGTGACAAGGTGGCTCGCACCGTGAGCCGGTAATCCTGGCTGGAATTCGAATCGCGCCCTTCCCTCGCTTCCACAACGGAAAGTCTTTCTCTCCATCGGCTCGGTTCGTTGGTTACGGGTATATACTGCGTCGGATTCCTCGCGACAGCGAAACGATGATCGAAGAGGTTCGTCGACGATGCGAGTAAGAGGCAATCGACTCCGCTCCCGAGGCAACAACCTAACTGCAGGAAAGAGAAAGAGTGTTTTTCAAGTGCGAATCCACTTTCTCCGGTAATCGAGGCGGCGGCCAACGCTCTCGTTGCCAATGAAGACAACCGTGGCGTTGTTAATTCAAGGATAAAAAGAAATAAGAGGTACACATCTACCCACTTGATGTTGGGCTGCGACTCTGCATCACTGATTCGGAGCTGTATTACTTCTCACCAACGAAACGTTTCCTCGTTGTAAACGAAACGTACACTGTGTATAAGCACCTGGTCATGCAAGGGTTACTCGTACTTGTTTTCTGAGGTATTTAAAAGGAGCGTGGCTCTCACGAAGGTCAAGTTCATATACTTTATAAAGAATGCTTAGTCTATAAGCTTGACTGTTGCACATGTCTGTGCAATGCATATTTGACCCGTTCGCTGCGTAAATCATAAATCGATTACTCCACTTTTTGAAAAATCCTAAAATTAAGTGTCAAAGCACTTTAGTATTAACTTTTCATATTACATCGTATTTCTCAACTGTTTGTTTTATGTAGTTAATCGATTTGTGCAATGAACGGGACATTTATGAATCTACCTTTAAATTTTAACTGAAAATTTAACCAAATGCCACGACAGGAATTGGATGAACCGCGGTAGCGTCTGCCATCGGTAGATCTCTGCACTGCAGAGTCTGCAGGCTGCTTATAAATAATAGTATTTTCTGCAACAATAAGACAGCTTGGTACACGAAAATTGTCGATATACGAAAAGGGCCGTATATTCAAGGGATTTAATCGGCATGGCACACATTTTCGTTCCAGTCCCATATCTTATTACGCCGGTTTGTCGTTTCGATGTCGCGTCCTTACAAAATTACACCTAATGATTCCCAACACCTTTGAGTTACGTGAACCCCGCGAAAATGCAAATAATTCCCCTATAAATTTCTGTTCTCTTGCTCGTTTTGAACCGTTCAACGTTGGTTGGCGATCGTTGGAGAGAACTGGGACAGAGAGAAACGAGTTCTCGGCCGTCGCCGGTCGTCCAAGTCACTCAACACGCGCAGCGTCGATAAGCGAGGAGCAACATTCGAACGATAAACGGTCAACCGTGGAAAAGGGTAAAATTTCGACGAGCAGTCGTCGAGCGATTCATTTCGTCGAAATTAAAGCGGTTATAAAGACCTCGTACGATCCTCCAGTTGAAACGAGGCAATCAGCACCGCGTCGGTAAACGCGAATTGTTTGCTGGTAATTTTCATAAAGAACCCTCTCGAAGCTGTCGGCCATTCGCGTGAACACGGGCTATCCTTTATCGATCGTCAATCTCGAGACGAAAGGAGCAACCGCTAGCGTAAAAAGGTAAGATTACGACGGCAAGCCCACGTCCTTATCGCGCAACGGTGGCAATCGACGAATCAAAAAAATTCCTTTCTAGACTAATTACGAATCCCTGAGGTCCTTTCATCGTTGCAATCTTAACAACCGACGCGAAACGCTCGCTTATCGCTTCAATGCCCGCATTGCGAGCGTAATTATTTATGGGAATTACGACGTAAATGGAGCGCATTAAAAGCGGTAATTTACTCGAACGAGAATTAGAAAGTGACATTGACATCGAGACAGCGAAACATCGATTATTAATTGCATAGTTATCGAGTAAACGGGTTATCCTTCTGACCGCAGGTGCATCGCAGGATCTCGTTTATCGATTGTCAATCACGAACGAAGGTGGACCCCCTTCGACGACTATAAAATAATAACCCGAGCCTATAAACGCCTACGCATAGAGTTCTTAATAACGCGCGGTTCGGCCTGTTTTTTTGGCTACGCCCACCATGTATCGTCCTCGGCGTCTTCGTCGCCGTGATCGTCATGGTTTCAGATGAACGGAGACCGAAGGGCCGGCGTCGTGCTCGCGCGACGTGTAATTAAAACCGCCTCCGAGAGTTGCGTCTGTGATCGAAGGGAAAGAACATCAGCGAAAAATTACCCACGGGAGATCTCATGACGATTATCCAGCCCCGAGATAATCGGTGATCGAGTTCCCGAGATCCTCTAACGCTATTCGCTGAACCTAGAGAAGCTATCTCCGGTGATTCTCTGCGCTAGAGGTTCCCAAGCTTCCTCAGGCTGCAGTTGAAGGGTCATTCCTGTGTGGCGAACGAAAAATTGTTCATACTTTAGGAATTCGTTTCATAGCCTTCACTTTTATTTCTCCTCTGTTTGACCTGCATACTTTGTAGTAGTATTTTTTTAATATCCATGTTTTTCACTCAAATTAAACAAATTTTTGTGTTGTAAACGTACAAAAGTGAACAAATGTATACAGTCAGTCCCATAAATATTCGTACCTACTATGTCTATTATAGAAATCTATCTCAATTAAATGATAGGTGAGATAAATGATAGATGAAATATTTATTTGAAAATATCAAACGTATCATTTAATTTAGACGGATTTCTTGAATGGACATAGAAGATTGAATATTTATGGGACTGACTGTATATATTAAGTCATCCCATGAGTTCGTGTTAAAGATTGTGTCAATATTTAATAGAACAAGTACAGAAATATTATAGTGGCGGTATAATGACTATGTCAGAAAAGTGGGAAAATATTGTAAAATCAGAGAGATTACCTTTTTTTTTTATAACACTTAAGAGTACGTTTCGCGTGTTAATTTGAGTAGCAGAAGTATAAGTGGCATTAACTTTTAGGACGACCTAATATTTTATATGTGTATACATGATATAAAAAACATAATACGCGTTATAACATATAGAAGATAAGACACACTGTAATTTAAGCTTCTGTTGTTCATCTGTGTATACAAAAAAAAAAATGGATTTGCCTAAACAAACCAGTGCGCGATAGTATTAATGAAATAGTGTATCATCACCACCACAAGATTTTAAGCACCGTTTGGGAACCTCTGGCTTGTGCACTACAACCTAGCCGACGAACACAGGTAGCCATTTTTGTTTGGCGATTATCGGAAAATAAGGTAGATCCCGCGGGATAGATGGATGCGGCAGTAGGCGTATATTCCTCTTCCATTTTAAATTGATTTACGATAGTCTAGCCGCGGTGTCTCATGAATATGAATAATTCATAATTAATCCACGATTGGATTTTCGAGAATAACTCTTGGATAAATGAATGGGTCACGGAGCGCTTCGTTACGCCAAGGCGCATAATGTGATGCATAAATGCATGGGCGAGCGCGTGTAACGTGTGTGCGTTTTAACATAGATGCGTATCTGACAATAAGAAACGCATCGACACGCCGACGCAACGTGACGCCGACGATGACGTGACGATGCAACGCACGCATCGGTTGCTCAGCTATCGTGTGTCACTTTTTTCAATTTAATCCAGCGGGGGCCTGTCGTTGTCCGCCGACGAGCACACACGGAATCGCTTACAGATAATATTTTCCAAAACTTCTGGACTCTAGAGTCCTTTAGATAACTCCATTAGATGCAACTTAAAGAAAACTTAACGCGTCTGGCCACACTGAGCGCTCGCAGTTTAATGAACACATGAAAAATTTTTTGAGATAACAAAAAAAAAATGGCAACGGTTCGAACATTTTTGTGAAGGCCTTCGGCACGAAACGCGCGTGGGCTGTATCATCATTATATTCTTTAGGTTGCATCTGAAAAAGAAAAAAAAAATATTAGTTTGTTTCTGGAGTTTGTCGCTAGAGAATAACAATGGATTTTTGCGATTACTTGATTAATTTTTTTTTGAAATTTCGGTGAAGAATAACAAAAAATTTCTTCGGCTCACCATAATTTCTTTAATGGTGAAAAAAAATCCAATTGCTATTCTCTTGCGACAAACTTCAGAAACAAAATAATATTTTTTTTCTTTTTCAGATGCAACCTAAAGAATATAATGGTGGTACAACCCACGCACGTTTCGTGCCGAAGGCCTTCATAAGAATTTTCGAACCGTCGCCATTTTTTTTGTCATCTCAAAAAATGTTTCATGTGTTCATTAAACTGTTTTTTAGTATGCGTCAAAACATAAAAATATTTTTTTCTATACTTTCGCATTTACGATTTTGTTAAGAATAGTACCCATCTAGCGAGCGCTTACGGTGGCCAGACGCCTTAAAACTTTCTTTTACTAGTTTCGTTACAGTTTTCGTGATTTTTCATGTGGCTCAAGTAGGATTGAAATTTGGTATATTTATTAACAGATGAATTATAATCTAAATTGTTTTAAATATAACTTGGTAGGGATATTACATAAACCAGAAAAAAGAACACACCTTAAATTGAGTGAGCAAATTTGTTTCAGAATGAATATTTCGAAACTTAAAATTGCGCCGTGTCTCTCGACGCTATATTCGACCGTGCGTTTCAATCGTTCGAGCACTGTGGTAAACATTTTTTTTTTTTTTGTACCGTACGGACCATTCAGTACTCGTCTCCTTGAAGCCAGTCAGTCGATTAGTGTTCACCATCGAAATACGTTCAAATTGTTGTGTATTTCGTCGCTTTTCGCGAAAACCAGTGCTGATATCCAATTCCTTGACTCCCCATCCTTCATATAAGGATGCACCAGACCTTCAAAAAAATTAAATATTTTATAGAGTACTGCTGTACCCTCCCTACCACAATTCCACATCTGTTGGGAAAACTTCAAAACCTGTCGATTACTTCTTCGGAACTATTGTTTCTCTCGAGAAAATTTATTCTCACTCCTACATTGACCCTTCCGACAAGGTGAAATAATTCCTAACTCCTTAATGGTTCCATTCAAGGCATCTTATCGCGCACTTGATGAATCAACATCCCAAGCTTTCAGGCCAGCTCCTTAGAATTCATACGGGAGAAGGTTGACGACCTGCCCCCGAACTAGGTTCGGATCCGGGCTCTTTCTCATTCATTTTCTCTTGAGCACGTGCCGCGATCCATCTTTTCGTTTCCTAAAATCCGTAATGGACGTCGAGGAAGTCGCCGTCGCTCGCACGAGGCAATTAAAGCGCAACAAATTGATCCACGCAAGGAAGCTGCGCACGGAGGCAACGTGTTTTATTGTGATTATACAGCGGCTGCGATAGATATGTGTACGCGGCTCGGAGCCAATCAACCGTGGATCGTCGGTGATCGTTCGGCGCACCGTGACACAGAGAGTTACTCAAGGACGGCTACGAACGTCCACTGTGGATTTTTACACGCACGAAGAAAATGCAAATTCGCGTCTCGCGATAATCATCGGACTCGACTCTTATTTACGCAACTTTCTCTCCATTTTATGGCCGCTTGGATGTTTAACATTAACGCGCGACGTTCGCGCTGTTGTTTGCTTGCCTCTTGACGCGTGTATCGCGTAATTGCTACCGATTTGCTCGTCGATACGAACGCACATTTGACGAGTAGGTTCCTTTGCGACAATGTCATAGGTCGGAGCTGGCTTTCTCAAGCTTCAGATTGCCACAGGTACGTTTGATGTAGGAAAATGATTGGTGCACGACGTAGAGTAAGACTGAGATATGAGCTGTTCATTGCACGAATCGATTAACTCCATAAAATAAAAAGTTAAATAAATTCAAATAAATACTGTAGAATGCATTAGGACGCATGTAGCTTTCATCTAACGGTGTATAAAATTAATAAGAAAGAATAGCCAAAACATAATGTTCAGTAATTTTTATGTGACTGGCGGAGTTAATCGATTTGTGCAGTGAACGGCTCATTATTGTCTTATTCGTATTGGACATTTTCTTTGGTGTCATGAACGTATAGATTGCTCATAATTTAACCCTTTGACCGAGTAAAAGTATCTTTCGCGCACGTTAGATCAATTATTCATTTGGAACTAATTCGTTATCTATTATTCCAATGAGATTTTGTCCAAGGGCGACGCCTTGACGCTCGCTGATAGAAAGAGCATTAAGGATTGCCGAGCTTATTCGCGCCTGATACGCTGCCCTCGATAATATTCTGATTGAAGACAATGCTGCGTCATGATTCAACAGACAGCTCGAGGACGCAATTTAACGTCCTCAGGGGCTGTAGCATGCGTGTACGCAGCTTGAGAGATACGAAATACTGCAAAGAGTATTAAAATAACATAGGAGTCTTTAACACTTTAATAAAAAAAAACAGAACGCAATTTAACATCGAACCATTGGGATTAAATC
>NW_026534355.1:0-5549 GCF_026225885.1 Hylaeus anthracinus
ACTGCCATCCTTAACAGAGATGCCATAAAATAACGAAAAAAAAAAAATTATGTAATCAAACGCGCAAAGTAACATAAATCGAAAACTTGTACAGCTTTGCAGCCTTATAAATAAAAGCTGACTTCAGAAACAAATTCCAAAGAAGCGGCTTTCTCGGAAAGCTGTGATAACCCTTTAGAGGCCGTTATCACCGTACGTCGAGTATCGATACCGATCCGTGGCTTTTGGTAGTTTCCGATCCCTTCTCCTTTCGGATAACCCTTGAGATTCTGTCGGCGCAGCGCGGCACACGTTCGCCGGAAGCTGTGCTCCAACCTCTCCTGGGGAAGCGGGCAAACCGCAAGCTGCTCGATTACGATACTCGGCGCCGTGCTTATGGTGCTCAATCATGCCGCAATAATCTTCAGGCTAAGCAGTCTATCGACGAAGACGACGCTGGATTTGTACCGTTTCCGGGACGAGTGTGTCGCGGAGCATCCTCGACGCTTCCAAGAGGAAACGGATTAAACCTGGATGAAGCCTGATCGAAGCGTGCAGGCGTTAATTAGCGCGATTCCACTGGCGGTGCTGTTTTCGAAGAGTATGGATCGTTTGGAAATTCACAGGATTGAATTTTAATTAGATATATCGGTGACACGAATCACTTGTTCACAGTTGTAAGCGTTATTCCATTTTTGACTGGTCTTTCATTTCATAATTACTCTGCATACGTAGAAAGAGAAATACGATAGGGAGATGGTTTGGAAAAATAAAGAAGGGCGGAATAATTAGATAATGTATACGAAATCTAGAGGAAAACACATACACATTACGGTACCCTATTTAGATACACCAAATATACCAAGTGTGCCGATATTAAGACAATAATCCCTTCAATTATTTTAGGATCCACTGTTCACCGACTCCGACTCTTGCATCGCACTCGTTTTATCAGTACAACACAGAATCGCGTTTCTGGTTGTCCAGGTTTCATGTCCCGGAATGATTTCGGAGAATAACATGGATTACTCGTTGGAGACACACGGGGGTTCAAGCGAGCGTCAACAGGCGGGCCCGGAGGGGGCGGTTGTCCCAGCGAATCAGGAACATCCGTCAAAAGCGATGACAGCTGATATTTATCCGCGGTACGTAGAAAATGCATTATAGTAAACCGATCGGCGACCGATACGGTAGCTCGTTAATAGTAGTCGAACGCCCGAATCGGGTCGCACTCGTTCTAATGGAATTTACATTACGCCTACGTCTCCCGTCCCGTGCGGGGGTTGTTGCCCCCCCCGTCTCTCGCTCGCTCTCAGGTGGAAATGCCGGGCACGGACCGATGGATCAACAAGTCATCGACGGGTTCAATTATTAACGAAGTAAATTGAATTTGTACCGCCGCTGCGGATGATACGATATTCAATTAAATTAATCCTGTTGCATAATAGAAACGACGCTACCTCGTTACGTCGGTGCGTCGTTGCAGCCGTTCCTTGTTTTCCTTTTTTTGCTTGTTTGATTTAGCGTCATGATTGGTTTATTAGCGACCTCTGGAGGGGGGCTTGTTTCGTAGTTCATTCATTTGAATCGCGGAGAATAAATCTTGGCCAGTAACTTTTCGGTGAACTGCAAGAACAAGAATACAGTGGAAAAGTAAGGGAATCGAGTGCGACTTGAAACAGAAAGTATAGGAAATATTCATAAATATTCGACGACCTTCTAGGCAATGTATTTTACATGTTCGAAATTTTCTCTCCTTGAAAGTTACAAATTAGAACAGTTGTACCGACAAGTAAAACGTTCGCTTTACTTCGTTAATAAATTGTTCATACATCGTGCAGAAAGGATTCCGCCATTGTTATGATACAGGAGGAGGTGAAATTAAAAATGTTGTTAGCGACAGCCTTGCCTAGTGCCGCGATAGATACCGCGCGAATTTCCATACATATGAAGCTATTTGCGCGAAAATAATTCCAGATTGCGGAATAAATTATTTTCGCGAATAAATCGATCGGGGGTCTGGTTCGAAAATTCACGGGCGTACACGAGCATATTACCAACAAGGCAACCTCAGGAAAATAATAATGTATTCCCAGGAGACGTAGAGCGATCCATTCATCGATATTCACCGTGGTCTAGTAATTACTAACGCTTTAATTGCCTCGGAAGCTGTTGCGGTCAAAGGCGAATCTTCCAAACAAACCGTCCCCTCCAAGAAAAGTTGATACTCGTCGTCAAATACGAGTATCTTCTCTATTTTCACATTGTAAGAATAAGGAAAGAGCATCTTCGTTACTTTTATATGGTGAACTTTATTCCTGCAGGTCAACCAAAATTTATTCAAGAAGATATATCCTACATGATTACGAAAAATAATGGAAGCTAACGTCTTTGGTATTTCCAGAGTTAAACTATGGACAACGGTACGTGGACTGGTTGATTATCATTACGCGAATCATGGGTGGAGAATTTTATAGACCCGCCACAACAGAAATGGGAAGCTTGAAAACACTTCTCTAGTCAAAGCAACGAAATAATGAATTTCGTTCATCGATACCTAACGTTCGAGCAATCACGAAGGAATGTCCGTGATACTTATTAAACCGGTGTATGTAAATCCCTCATAAATCTATCCGGCGACTTGAGCGCAACGTTTTCTCGCAGCTGCTCCGAATTTTACATAAGCGGCTTTCCATAATGGCGTTACTTTCCGTTAAGGTCGCCAGGGCTATGCTTAGTTTCGACCAAAGTCTCAAATCACCTAGCAAAAACCACCCTGCGAGTACGCCCTCGCGCGTCACCTCGCTGCGCTTCGTACTTGAACAAATTATTGATAAATACTATCCCAGGATAGTATTTATTGCTGTTCTATCGCAGGAAATGAAGCTAAAGGTTCGTTTAATGTTAACGCGAATGATAATCAGTCCACGGAAAGCGGCAGAAGTTTAATCGTCGCTCGAGTATCCGAACGCGAATGCTCGAAAAGAAGAAAAAATTGTTCGTGTAATCGTCCACGTGAACGGGAGTCGACAAAAAAAAAAAAAAAAAAATTGATACTAACTCGATTACGAATTTCGTCGACGAAAAATTCGTTCGCGTGCCGGTCACGCGCGAATTTAATTCTGGCACGGTTTCCGAACGGGCGCAATTTTTGCAAAAAAAAAAAAAAGAAAAAACGGGAAAAAAAGGAGAATAAAATGAAATAAAGCCTCGATGTCCGCGCCAGAAAGCCCGCCGCGGAGAAACGCCGACAACCCTAATTGCGCTACGTGTTGGCCCGACGTGTGTCGAGCATCGAAGTCGCGAACGGGACCGATTGCGATCGGCAACTTTTCGAATTACGCCCACCTACGGGGAAGAGCAAGTTTACGCCAACGAGAGATCGTTGCTCGTCCAGGTAGCGATGGGATCGAGAGATGGGCAGGTACTCTAAGCCGGGATGATCTATGCGTGGATATAAAGCTGCACGGATAATAGGATAACGTTGTAGCTTTGCAAATTTGTGAATTTGTGATTTCGCTTTATAATAAACCGAGACACTAAACGTGTCTAGATTGATCTATGCGCAGGTATGAAGCTATAAAGTTAGATGATTTTGTGATTATTGAAGTTCTGCGAATTTCAACTCTGTCGGTATCGACTACCCTCGCGATCCTTCTGAATTTTGTGTACGTGCCAGGTGACTCTTAGGAAGACCGATTATTTGTAAAGTTCGAGGACACGTGGGAGAACGGTGGATACAAAATACGAGGCTCACTGTATTTCCGGCCCGCAAATGCGGCAGGTTTACTCGATACGGTTCTCGGAGAGAACAGGCTTCGAACTTGGAGCGCCCGGGGATTCGAACTCTTGAAGCTCGGGTCCCCGATGCTCCCTCTTCGCGCAGTACGTGACAAGTAGGCCTTCCATGGACCGAGACAAACGAAATTAACCGTTCTTTCGGTTGTGAGAAGGCGTGAAAATCTTCGGCTACCTTGCAGCCTACCTTTACTAAAATAGTCACTACTAATGATATAAACAATATCAATATACAAGGTATCCCAGAATTAATATAAGATCCTGAAATGAGAGGAGCTGAGACTATTCTAAACCACAGTTTCCTTTGCCGAAATGCCAACATATTCCCAAAAAATTTTGCAAACTTTCAGCGAAATTGGCTCGTCTCGGCGAGGCTTTGATGTCAGGCGCAAGCGTGTCTCACACAGGGCGAGTTTATTCGCCCAGCGTCGAGCTGTCCAGAATACGTCTGAGCGATTACACCAAACACAGCGTGAAAAAAACGTGCACGTGGAAGACGGTAAACATTTTTACGGACGATAAATCTGTTTTCTTTCTCGCGAGCGGGGGGTCGGCCGAAACAGGAGTTCGGTGAATAAACGAGATTGAACCCGCCGGCCATGTTTGACGGTGCACTTACGCTTTTTTTTTTCGGCGCGCGCGTCAAATTTTTGCCCGCTGGAAACAAAGGAGAACGAATAAACCACTGTTTGTGTGCTTTTTTTTTCTTCGTTTCTCTCTCTCTCTCATTTTTTTTTTTTTTTTTTTATTTCTGACGCCTGCAATACAGTTTCGCGCGTCGGACCGATTTTGATCGCCGTCAAACAGTGACTTCCATCTGCTTCAATTTGATGGAACAGAGACATCTGGTACCCATTGTTCCCGGGAACGATGTCGACGAGAGTGTTTTTTTCCTCCCGCGTATTCACGAGATATCGTGGACGATAGTTCAGGTTATGTTCGAAATGAAATTCTACGATTCCTTTGGACCCGGAAGTCGTTCGATTCTGGAACGATCTCGCTGCAAGGACCTACGACGAACTTTTTACTCCGAGAGCTTTCAGTTCGGCAAATGTTTAGGCTGTGGCTGTTGTAAACGTTGTTGTCGTTCGGTAGATTGTTTTCAACAATCAATATTGATTCAACCGTTCGACACGGTCCAGAATTCATCGTTTCCCACTGTTCACCGCGAACAGCGATCGTCAAAAGAATGTGCACGCGGACAATTAGGCGAATTGGCTGGGTAATAGAGGGAAGCAGCCACGGTTGAAAATTCATCGCCTGTTTCGGTCGAAGTGGATCGTTTACGGCGATTACGAGGCGGGGTTCCTTTTTGAAAAGCTAGTTCCGCGGAAATTTGAGGCGGCCGAGCGTCGTCGAGGTCCGCGGCGCCAATTAATTACTCCCGCTCTGTCGCGATGTTTAATTAAAAGTGCAAACGACCAGCGCACCGCGACGAGGATTGCATTTTCGCCTAAAAAATTTTCACCGACGATGCGGGAAGGGTGGCGGTGGGCCAGGCCGGACTCCCCTCTCCGCGTAATTAATAAATGGTTTTCGAATCCCGGTCCAGCCCACGGAAGACAAAAACTTTTGCCTAATTGGAACAATTTCGCGAGCGATCCTCTTTTCACGTTCTCGTTTTCCGCGATTTTTTTCTCTCTCTTCTTTTTCCGTGGATTTTTTTCTCTCGGTTCTATTTTCTTTCTTTCTTTCTTTCTCTCTCTCTCTCTCTCTCTCTCTCTCTCTCTCTCTCTCTCTCTCTCTCTCTCTCTCTCTCTCTCTCTCTCTCT
>NW_026534356.1:0-2514 GCF_026225885.1 Hylaeus anthracinus
TCTCTCTCTCTCTCTCTCTCTCTCTCTCTCTCTCTCTCTTTCTTTTTTTATTTGATAGGTGGACGACTCGTTTCCATCGTCAAGGACGAGGCCGGTTCCAATTTCGCGGACGAGAATCACCGAAAAAAAGCGATTAATCCGTTCGACCAGGAAGAAGGACGCGGGAGGAGACTGGAATGGAGAAACGAAAACGTGGATGAATTGAGAGAGAACCGAGGAAAACGAGCGTTAACGAGCCGCTTTTTCGGTCGGTATTTTTTTAACAGCGTATCGCGACGATCGCGAATCGTCAGCGTTTGCGTTTTAACCACCGCGTTGGACGAACCGTCCTGTGGCGGAGGAATTGAAATAATACAGCGGTGGCACCTGTATAATTATTAAGCGCCATTTTATTATTTGAGGAGATTTGGGTGTCGCGATAGATATTTGCGGAAAATCTGGAACAGTGGATGTAATTTAAATAAATTTAAACTCGTTTAAATAGCTATTCCTAAACCGTATAAATAATTTTTAAAAGGAAGAACGATTTATTATTTACCGCGGAGGACTAGAATGATTGCCATACTCTTCCCCGAGACGTTTGTCTACTTCGAATGAAACGGAAGCTCTGTCCACGTCCACCCTTAAGCCAACTCCATCGGGGTCCGTGGAATTTTTCATTGGCCCTTCGGACAGCTCCTGCTTTCAATTTTAATTAACGGCGAGAGCTGCTCGAACGACGACGACGGGCCGAGAAAAGTAGATGTTTGATATAGCCAATAGTCGGTAAATATTTGAACTTCATCACTGTGTTCGAGCAAGGACGAACGAAGCCATTTTGAAACAGGTGTCCAGCGTGTCCGACCAATAAAAATGACAAATGAATTATAATCGAATCGAACGAAACGTTTCGTCTCCCGAGGAATTACAAAGGAAACCTGCATCCTAATTGAAATTTATTTACAATTTTATAGTTTTATTACATTCGTTGAAAATTGAAACGGTACACGAATCTCAGTCCTTCCCAAACAAATACTCCGAAAGGACAAATTCGAGCAAACAAAATCTAATAGACACGACGATTTCAAAAATACTGTCTGGAGAGCACTCTGGCCCGGGACTGTCACACGCGGCCGCAGCGAGGGACTCGGTAAATTTAATTAATTGTTGGCAGGGCGGATTTTAAAATCGCGCGCAGCATACGGGAGGGGGTCTCGTCGCGTGTTCGCGGATTAAAATTGTAATCTGGAATTAATCCGACGTCGTCAAGCTTAACGTCAGCCGAAACGACAGCCGCGACAGAGTCGAAATTCCGTCGTTCGGATATATCCGAGGCCGGCTTCCGTCGCGTTCCACGAACGCGGACGTCACGCCGCGATCAGTTGATTATTTAAGCGACGAAGATGCCCGTCTCGCGTTATCGTCCGTTAAACTGACGCGCGATCGTTTCGGGGAGGATTAAGTAACGACCGCGAATGCCACGGAACCTTTTCCAAAGATAACCACGGACAGTGACGAACGAAGGTAATCGAGCAGCCAATTGCGACGAGAGATAGTCAGTTAAGGAGCGATTAACGTCGGGGCAGGATACTCTGACACGAAGGACAGGTAAACCGAGGAAACACAGGTGATATTAGGGCGAACCAGACGTTCGTGGGTTTTTTACGTTGTTTCAGTTACGTGCAATTTTTTGGAGGAAAATTACTTTATGTGCAAGTGTTTGTATCATTTTGTAGCTCTTTTATGTTTAATTATTAGCTACAGTAATTTATCGATCTTTCAATTTCTTTTTTCGTTTCAACAAAATCATGGAAAATTTTGAGATTCGATTACTTTTACGTTACTAATATTTTACGTTAATATTTTCTTTGCTACTAGAAACACATTCTTAAGTAACCAATGGTAACTAATTTTAAAATACCGCCTTTGACTGGTTAAACAAATTTCTGCAATAGACATAGAGAGGGGAGACTGTACATGAATTGTCCAGTAATTTTTGCCACCTCCTGTGCCTCGTCGATGCCACCTAAGACCACGAATACATCCCGTCACCGTTCAAGATCCTCGTCACTTCCGTCGCAACCCTCGAAGAACACCGCAATACAACCCACGTACCCGTCGTAATTTCCTCCCCATCGATCCCTGGATAACGGACGAGAACGTAAGCGGACGTGTTCATGAATCCACGTCACCGCGTAGCCCCGAATTCAATTCGAGTACGCGAGAAAAAGGAAATTTATTCTACGTTCCAGAAGGGGGAGGATGGGCGAAACGCGGATTCCGCGGGATAAAGGTATCAAGACGTATTCAATGAAGAGAGCCTACCGTCCGTTATTAAGGAACCCACGAGACCCTTCGGCATAGCAAACGGGTCGAGCGATGTCGATACGCACTCGACGGGATCGATCGACGAAGCAACGGAGAGATCGTCGTTCTCGTTTTCGCTGGCTGTATAAAAAACCTGAATACCCGTACCCCGCGAGCGCACCCCGGGATTTTCGTCGACAATGAATTAGGATTATTGGGAGGGGGGCA
>NW_026534357.1:0-5547 GCF_026225885.1 Hylaeus anthracinus
ACTGCCATCCTTAACAGAGATGCCATAAAATAACGAAAAAAAAAAAAATTATGTAATCAAACGCGCAAAGTAACATAAATCGAAAACTTGTACAGCTTTGCAGCCTTATAAATAAAAGCTGACTTCAGAAACAAATTCCAAAGAAGCGGCTTTCTCGGAAAGCTGTGATAACCCTTTAGAGGCCGTTATCACCGTACGTCGAGTATCGATACCGATCCGTGGCTTTTGGTAGTTTCCGATCCCTTCTCCTTTCGGATAACCCTTGAGATTCTGTCGGCGCAGCGCGGCACACGTTCGCCGGAAGCTGTGCTCCAACCTCTCCTGGGGAAGCGGGCAAACCGCAAGCTGCTCGATTACGATACTCGGCGCCGTGCTTATGGTGCTCAATCATGCCGCAATAATCTTCAGGCTAAGCAGTCTATCGACGAAGACGACGCTGGATTTGTACCGTTTCCGGGACGAGTGTGTCGCGGAGCATCCTCGACGCTTCCAAGAGGAAACGGATTAAACCTGGATGAAGCCTGATCGAAGCGTGCAGGCGTTAATTAGCGCGATTCCACTGGCGGTGCTGTTTTCGAAGAGTATGGATCGTTTGGAAATTCACAGGATTGAATTTTAATTAGATATATCGGTGACACGAATCACTTGTTCACAGTTGTAAGCGTTATTCCATTTTTGACTGGTCTTTCATTTCATAATTACTCTGCATACGTAGAAAGAGAAATACGATAGGGAGATGGTTTGGAAAAATAAAGAAGGGCGGAATAATTAGATAATGTATACGAAATCTAGAGGAAAACACATACACATTACGGTACCCTATTTAGATACACCAAATATACCAAGTGTGCCGATATTAAGACAATAATCCCTTCAATTATTTTAGGATCCACTGTTCACCGACTCCGACTCTTGCATCGCACTCGTTTTATCAGTACAACACAGAATCGCGTTTCTGGTTGTCCAGGTTTCATGTCCCGGAATGATTTCGGAGAATAACATGGATTACTCGTTGGAGACACACGGGGGTTCAAGCGAGCGTCAACAGGCGGGCCCGGAGGGGGCGGTTGTCCCAGCGAATCAGGAACATCCGTCAAAAGCGATGACAGCTGATATTTATCCGCGGTACGTAGAAAATGCATTATAGTAAACCGATCGGCGACCGATACGGTAGCTCGTTAATAGTAGTCGAACGCCCGAATCGGGTCGCACTCGTTCTAATGGAATTTACATTACGCCTACGTCTCCCGTCCCGTGCGGGGGTTGTTGCCCCCCCGTCTCTCGCTCGCTCTCAGGTGGAAATGCCGGGCACGGACCGATGGATCAACAAGTCATCGACGGGTTCAATTATTAACGAAGTAAATTGAATTTGTACCGCCGCTGCGGATGATACGATATTCAATTAAATTAATCCTGTTGCATAATAGAAACGACGCTACCTCGTTACGTCGGTGCGTCGTTGCAGCCGTTCCTTGTTTTCCTTTTTTTGCTTGTTTGATTTAGCGTCATGATTGGTTTATTAGCGACCTCTGGAGGGGGGCTTGTTTCGTAGTTCATTCATTTGAATCGCGGAGAATAAATCTTGGCCAGTAACTTTTCGGTGAACTGCAAGAACAAGAATACAGTGGAAAAGTAAGGGAATCGAGTGCGACTTGAAACAGAAAGTATAGGAAATATTCATAAATATTCGACGACCTTCTAGGCAATGTATTTTACATGTTCGAAATTTTCTCTCCTTGAAAGTTACAAATTAGAACAGTTGTACCGACAAGTAAAACGTTCGCTTTACTTCGTTAATAAATTGTTCATACATCGTGCAGAAAGGATTCCGCCATTGTTATGATACAGGAGGAGGTGAAATTAAAAATGTTGTTAGCGACAGCCTTGCCTAGTGCCGCGATAGATACCGCGCGAATTTCCATACATATGAAGCTATTTGCGCGAAAATAATTCCAGATTGCGGAATAAATTATTTTCGCGAATAAATCGATCGGGGGTCTGGTTCGAAAATTCACGGGCGTACACGAGCATATTACCAACAAGGCAACCTCAGGAAAATAATAATGTATTCCCAGGAGACGTAGAGCGATCCATTCATCGATATTCACCGTGGTCTAGTAATTACTAACGCTTTAATTGCCTCGGAAGCTGTTGCGGTCAAAGGCGAATCTTCCAAACAAACCGTCCCCTCCAAGAAAAGTTGATACTCGTCGTCAAATACGAGTATCTTCTCTATTTTCACATTGTAAGAATAAGGAAAGAGCATCTTCGTTACTTTTATATGGTGAACTTTATTCCTGCAGGTCAACCAAAATTTATTCAAGAAGATATATCCTACATGATTACGAAAAATAATGGAAGCTAACGTCTTTGGTATTTCCAGAGTTAAACTATGGACAACGGTACGTGGACTGGTTGATTATCATTACGCGAATCATGGGTGGAGAATTTTATAGACCCGCCACAACAGAAATGGGAAGCTTGAAAACACTTCTCTAGTCAAAGCAACGAAATAATGAATTTCGTTCATCGATACCTAACGTTCGAGCAATCACGAAGGAATGTCCGTGATACTTATTAAACCGGTGTATGTAAATCCCTCATAAATCTATCCGGCGACTTGAGCGCAACGTTTTCTCGCAGCTGCTCCGAATTTTACATAAGCGGCTTTCCATAATGGCGTTACTTTCCGTTAAGGTCGCCAGGGCTATGCTTAGTTTCGACCAAAGTCTCAAATCACCTAGCAAAAACCACCCTGCGAGTACGCCCTCGCGCGTCACCTCGCTGCGCTTCGTACTTGAACAAATTATTGATAAATACTATCCCAGGATAGTATTTATTGCTGTTCTATCGCAGGAAATGAAGCTAAAGGTTCGTTTAATGTTAACGCGAATGATAATCAGTCCACGGAAAGCGGCAGAAGTTTAATCGTCGCTCGAGTATCCGAACGCGAATGCTCGAAAAGAAGAAAAAATTGTTCGTGTAATCGTCCACGTGAACGGGAGTCGACAAAAAAAAAAAAAAAAAATTGATACTAACTCGATTACGAATTTCGTCGACGAAAAATTCGTTCGCGTGCCGGTCACGCGCGAATTTAATTCTGGCACGGTTTCCGAACGGGCGCAATTTTTGCAAAAAAAAAAAAAAGAAAAAACGGGAAAAAAAGGAGAATAAAATGAAATAAAGCCTCGATGTCCGCGCCAGAAAGCCCGCCGCGGAGAAACGCCGACAACCCTAATTGCGCTACGTGTTGGCCCGACGTGTGTCGAGCATCGAAGTCGCGAACGGGACCGATTGCGATCGGCAACTTTTCGAATTACGCCCACCTACGGGGAAGAGCAAGTTTACGCCAACGAGAGATCGTTGCTCGTCCAGGTAGCGATGGGATCGAGAGATGGGCAGGTACTCTAAGCCGGGATGATCTATGCGTGGATATAAAGCTGCACGGATAATAGGATAACGTTGTAGCTTTGCAAATTTGTGAATTTGTGATTTCGCTTTATAATAAACCGAGACACTAAACGTGTCTAGATTGATCTATGCGCAGGTATGAAGCTATAAAGTTAGATGATTTTGTGATTATTGAAGTTCTGCGAATTTCAACTCTGTCGGTATCGACTACCCTCGCGATCCTTCTGAATTTTGTGTACGTGCCAGGTGACTCTTAGGAAGACCGATTATTTGTAAAGTTCGAGGACACGTGGGAGAACGGTGGATACAAAATACGAGGCTCACTGTATTTCCGGCCCGCAAATGCGGCAGGTTTACTCGATACGGTTCTCGGAGAGAACAGGCTTCGAACTTGGAGCGCCCGGGGATTCGAACTCTTGAAGCTCGGGTCCCCGATGCTCCCTCTTCGCGCAGTACGTGACAAGTAGGCCTTCCATGGACCGAGACAAACGAAATTAACCGTTCTTTCGGTTGTGAGAAGGCGTGAAAATCTTCGGCTACCTTGCAGCCTACCTTTACTAAAATAGTCACTACTAATGATATAAACAATATCAATATACAAGGTATCCCAGAATTAATATAAGATCCTGAAATGAGAGTAGCTGAGACTATTCTAAACCACAGTTTCCTTTGCCGAAATGCCAACATATTCCCAAAAAATTTTGCAAACTTTCAGCGAAATTGGCTCGTCTCGGCGAGGCTTTGATGTCAGGCGCAAGCGTGTCTCACACAGGGCGAGTTTATTCGCCCAGCGTCGAGCTGTCCAGAATACGTCTGAGCGATTACACCAAACACAGCGTGAAAAAAACGTGCACGTGGAAGACGGTAAACATTTTTACGGACGATAAATCTGTTTTCTTTCTCGCGAGCGGGGGGTCGGCCGAAACAGGAGTTCGGTGAATAAACGAGATTGAACCCGCCGGCCATGTTTGACGGTGCACTTACGCTTTTTTTTTCGGCGCGCGCGTCAAATTTTTGCCCGCTGGAAACAAAGGAGAACGAATAAACCACTGTTTGTGTGCTTTTTTTTTCTTCGTTTCTCTCTCTCTCTCATTTTTTTTTTTTTTTTTTTATTTCTGACGCCTGCAATACAGTTTCGCGCGTCGGACCGATTTTGATCGCCGTCAAACAGTGACTTCCATCTGCTTCAATTTGATGGAACAGAGACATCTGGTACCCATTGTTCCCGGGAACGATGTCGACGAGAGTGTTTTTTTCCTCCCGCGTATTCACGAGATATCGTGGACGATAGTTCAGGTTATGTTCGAAATGAAATTCTACGATTCCTTTGGACCCGGAAGTCGTTCGATTCTGGAACGATCTCGCTGCAAGGACCTACGACGAACTTTTTACTCCGAGAGCTTTCAGTTCGGCAAATGTTTAGGCTGTGGCTGTTGTAAACGTTGTTGTCGTTCGGTAGATTGTTTTCAACAATCAATATTGATTCAACCGTTCGACACGGTCCAGAATTCATCGTTTCCCACTGTTCACCGCGAACAGCGATCGTCAAAAGAATGTGCACGCGGACAATTAGGCGAATTGGCTGGGTAATAGAGGGAAGCAGCCACGGTTGAAAATTCATCGCCTGTTTCGGTCGAAGTGGATCGTTTACGGCGATTACGAGGCGGGGTTCCTTTTTGAAAAGCTAGTTCCGCGGAAATTTGAGGCGGCCGAGCGTCGTCGAGGTCCGCGGCGCCAATTAATTACTCCCGCTCTGTCGCGATGTTTAATTAAAAGTGCAAACGACCAGCGCACCGCGACGAGGATTGCATTTTCGCCTAAAAAATTTTCACCGACGATGCGGGAAGGGTGGCGGTGGGCCAGGCCGGACTCCCCTCTCCGCGTAATTAATAAATGGTTTTCGAATCCCGGTCCAGCCCACGGAAGACAAAAACTTTTGCCTAATTGGAACAATTTCGCGAGCGATCCTCTTTTCACGTTCTCGTTTTCCGCGATTTTTTTCTCTCTCTTCTTTTTCCGTGGATTTTTTTCTCTCGGTTCTATTTTCTTTCTTTCTTTCTTTCTCTCTCTCTCTCTCTCTCTCTCTCTCTCTCTCTCTCTCTCTCTCTCTCTCTCTCTCTCTCTCTCTCTCTCTCT
>NW_026534358.1:0-2514 GCF_026225885.1 Hylaeus anthracinus
TCTCTCTCTCTCTCTCTCTCTCTCTCTCTCTCTCTCTCTTTCTTTTTTTATTTGATAGGTGGACGACTCGTTTCCATCGTCAAGGACGAGGCCGGTTCCAATTTCGCGGACGAGAATCACCGAAAAAAAGCGATTAATCCGTTCGACCAGGAAGAAGGACGCGGGAGGAGACTGGAATGGAGAAACGAAAACGTGGATGAATTGAGAGAGAACCGAGGAAAACGAGCGTTAACGAGCCGCTTTTTCGGTCGGTATTTTTTTAACAGCGTATCGCGACGATCGCGAATCGTCAGCGTTTGCGTTTTAACCACCGCGTTGGACGAACCGTCCTGTGGCGGAGGAATTGAAATAATACAGCGGTGGCACCTGTATAATTATTAAGCGCCATTTTATTATTTGAGGAGATTTGGGTGTCGCGATAGATATTTGCGGAAAATCTGGAACAGTGGATGTAATTTAAATAAATTTAAACTCGTTTAAATAGCTATTCCTAAACCGTATAAATAATTTTTAAAAGGAAGAACGATTTATTATTTACCGCGGAGGACTAGAATGATTGCCATACTCTTCCCCGAGACGTTTGTCTACTTCGAATGAAACGGAAGCTCTGTCCACGTCCACCCTTAAGCCAACTCCATCGGGGTCCGTGGAATTTTTCATTGGCCCTTCGGACAGCTCCTGCTTTCAATTTTAATTAACGGCGAGAGCTGCTCGAACGACGACGACGGGCCGAGAAAAGTAGATGTTTGATATAGCCAATAGTCGGTAAATATTTGAACTTCATCACTGTGTTCGAGCAAGGACGAACGAAGCCATTTTGAAACAGGTGTCCAGCGTGTCCGACCAATAAAAATGACAAATGAATTATAATCGAATCGAACGAAACGTTTCGTCTCCCGAGGAATTACAAAGGAAACCTGCATCCTAATTGAAATTTATTTACAATTTTATAGTTTTATTACATTCGTTGAAAATTGAAACGGTACACGAATCTCAGTCCTTCCCAAACAAATACTCCGAAAGGACAAATTCGAGCAAACAAAATCTAATAGACACGACGATTTCAAAAATACTGTCTGGAGAGCACTCTGGCCCGGGACTGTCACACGCGGCCGCAGCGAGGGACTCGGTAAATTTAATTAATTGTTGGCAGGGCGGATTTTAAAATCGCGCGCAGCATACGGGAGGGGGTCTCGTCGCGTGTTCGCGGATTAAAATTGTAATCTGGAATTAATCCGACGTCGTCAAGCTTAACGTCAGCCGAAACGACAGCCGCGACAGAGTCGAAATTCCGTCGTTCGGATATATCCGAGGCCGGCTTCCGTCGCGTTCCACGAACGCGGACGTCACGCCGCGATCAGTTGATTATTTAAGCGACGAAGATGCCCGTCTCGCGTTATCGTCCGTTAAACTGACGCGCGATCGTTTCGGGGAGGATTAAGTAACGACCGCGAATGCCACGGAACCTTTTCCAAAGATAACCACGGACAGTGACGAACGAAGGTAATCGAGCAGCCAATTGCGACGAGAGATAGTCAGTTAAGGAGCGATTAACGTCGGGGCAGGATACTCTGACACGAAGGACAGGTAAACCGAGGAAACACAGGTGATATTAGGGCGAACCAGACGTTCGTGGGTTTTTTACGTTGTTTCAGTTACGTGCAATTTTTTGGAGGAAAATTACTTTATGTGCAAGTGTTTGTATCATTTTGTAGCTCTTTTATGTTTAATTATTAGCTACAGTAATTTATCGATCTTTCAATTTCTTTTTTCGTTTCAACAAAATCATGGAAAATTTTGAGATTCGATTACTTTTACGTTACTAATATTTTACGTTAATATTTTCTTTGCTACTAGAAACACATTCTTAAGTAACCAATGGTAACTAATTTTAAAATACCGCCTTTGACTGGTTAAACAAATTTCTGCAATAGACATAGAGAGGGGAGACTGTACATGAATTGTCCAGTAATTTTTGCCACCTCCTGTGCCTCGTCGATGCCACCTAAGACCACGAATACATCCCGTCACCGTTCAAGATCCTCGTCACTTCCGTCGCAACCCTCGAAGAACACCGCAATACAACCCACGTACCCGTCGTAATTTCCTCCCCATCGATCCCTGGATAACGGACGAGAACGTAAGCGGACGTGTTCATGAATCCACGTCACCGCGTAGCCCCGAATTCAATTCGAGTACGCGAGAAAAAGGAAATTTATTCTACGTTCCAGAAGGGGGAGGATGGGCGAAACGCGGATTCCGCGGGATAAAGGTATCAAGACGTATTCAATGAAGAGAGCCTACCGTCCGTTATTAAGGAACCCACGAGACCCTTCGGCATAGCAAACGGGTCGAGCGATGTCGATACGCACTCGACGGGATCGATCGACGAAGCAACGGAGAGATCGTCGTTCTCGTTTTCGCTGGCTGTATAAAAAACCTGAATACCCGTACCCCGCGAGCGCAACCCGGGATTTTCGTCGACAATGAATTAGGATTATTGGGAGGGGGGCA
>NW_026534359.1:0-3133 GCF_026225885.1 Hylaeus anthracinus
TGTGTAGATCATAATTTCTTAACTTGTTGCTGACAATTGTCTTCAGTAGTTCAGTAACAGGTTTAAAGTGTTTTTCCAACGCAATCTCTTCGTCAATTTTACCAGTTTTCAATTCACGATACTTTCTGCGAATCAAATCGCTCGTTATTGCAATCTGTTTCGCTTATCCTCTCATGATCTTCAACGCTGTTACTGCTCATGTTGGAACATTGCTTTCTCCACGTAAAATCCATATTTTTCTTGCCAGCAAGCGGTACACAATATGCAGAAATTCTCAAAAGACATGTCTGTGTTTACATGATCGTTGTATATAGTCCGAGAGCCCGCGACATAAAATTTCGGCCAATTTCATTACAAATATCCTTTTGCTATTTGACTGTTTTCTACCAAAGAATAAAAATAATCCAAGGCTGGCAGCGCACAAACGGTACATCGCTCCGCTAGAAAGTCGGAAACATGTAAGAAATAACAGTATCTTCGTCTGAAATCATTGTTACTGAAATTTGTATAATGTATTGTTGACATACCAAATTGCATAAAAAAGTTGGTCTGTCAGATTGTAAGCGGTGCTAAATTGGTCTGGCAGTCGGAAAACCTTGTCGGAAAAACGAAGTAGTTTGACTGAAATCATTATTTCTGAACCTTTTTGTATAAACAATATGTAATACATAGGGTTAAAAAAAATTGGTCTGGCAAACTTTGAGTGGTGATAAATCGGTCTGGCAGCCGTTTAAAAGAGCGAACACGTATGCGCGCCGTGTAATTTCATGATTTATTGAAGTTAAATAATACTGATAATTGTATGAAATAAAAATCATCACAGCAATATTTTATACATAACTACTGTATATAATGTTTAAAAATAATTATTACTTGATAGTTTTATTAGATTATCAAGATCTTAAGAGTGGTAAGCCGAGAGTATCAAGCTGGGTGCGCATGACACATTTTCAGGCCCATTTACTCCCTCAAAATTTTGAATATAATACTATAGGTTTGTCGGAAAGCTCGAATATTCGAGTCGCTCGCGAACTGAGCCGTGCCGAGATCGCTCGCTTTTTTCGAGCCGCTCGCTTGTTTTGAATACGCGTGCAAAACGCATAGCTATGCTTCAAAGCAGACTGAACGTATAACATGGCTCCGAAACTAGTGTGTATCTTTTGCAATAAAAAAGCCGGTACAGTTGAAATTATTTGTGAAGGAAAGTTAAGCAAGTGTGTGGAACTTTTAAATATTCGAAAACGTTATTCATTAAAATGGCACGTTTTAAAATTGCCAGAACGTGCAACGAATTCGGAAGGATACCATTTGACATGCTACAAAAATTTCTCGGCAATCATGAGCAAGTACACGAAAGACGTGTCCAAGGAACCGACGTCATCGACATGTAGAAAAAAAAACGCCTGCACCCGAGGTACCGTCGAGTGAAACCAGGGCAATGAGGTCTGCATCAAGAGCGACGAGGACTGCATCCGAGGAATCGACGTCTTTGTCGACAAGATCAACCTCTGCTCTGAGTGCATCTACAGATTTACTTCCCAGGTACTGTTTATTATAAAGTATTTTATGTTTGTAGACAACCAAATGCACTATCTGTATATAATGGCGTATCGATTTTTTTATTGAATCTCGTATTGAATTCAAAATTGTCATTATAGCAAGACAAGTGTATTGTTGTTGTTTACAAAACATATGTACTTTTAGTCATACTGTAATACAGAGGCTTAAAAAAAAAAGAAAATGAAAGCTTCATTTATGATATTATTGTACGAATGCGAGTGTGTCCGTGAGGATATGCGTGTGTGTGTGAGTATATGCATAAGAGGGATGCTATGTGAAAGAGTTAGATAAGTAATGAGAGGGTGTTTCAGTGAGAAGAAGTGTATGAAAGTGCAGACGAACAATGAAACGAAATTATACCCGAAGAGCAGTGCATTGATGGTTTAGAAGAAGATATGGAGGATATTTCACATGCAGCAACATTCAAGTATAGATGTCTATTTTGCCCTAAGTCCAGAAAGAAAATCACAGGACGGATCCAAAATTTGATTACGTTACGCCAAACGACGGCTATTGATACTTTAAAATCCAAAGCAACTACATTGAATGATATTGATTTGCTATGACGTGTCGAAGATTTAATGGTTACTCATGGAAATATGAAATATCATCAAGTTTGTAAAGTAGAGTATGAAAACAAATGCTAATCGCATATTGCTAAAACCAAGCATAAACAATTTGGCATCGTGCACGGGATTTTCATCAACTTGCTTACAAGGATATTTGTTCTTTCATTGAGGAAAGTATTATTAAAAAAAAGCTGCTTTTTTCTATCTTTTTTAAGAACTATGTACACAAATCGTCTTATCAAAGAACACAATAAAGTGGGACAGAATTTGAAAGAAACAGCTGTTAGTACGCGTCATTTAGAAGAAAGCATTCTCACAAAATTCAAGAGAAAGATTTGTATCATCACAATCCAGAAACAAAAGATCGTTAAACCGTACGGTGGGATTTTTTTTACAAAGTGATTTTGGTAAAATAGAAAAGCAAGACATTTTGCAGAGAGCAGCAATCGTTTTAAGAGACGAAATTAATAATATACACGTAAATGAATTGCCAAAGATATTAACAGTTAACAATTTGATTAATGGTGAATGCTCAGTACCAGATAGTATCAATGATTTTTTCGTGACATGCTTAATGTCATGCATGAAGTCACCTTTTCGTCTAGTAATCAATCTGACGTTTGCCCCGAAGGTATTGTGCGCTTACCTAATTTATGCACAGGGTTAGCATTCGATAATTTCGACAGATTTGTGGATACTGCAACAGGTAAAAATACATTGCACGATACAGTTGGCATTATATATCAAAATGTCAATATCACTACTGTCCAATCTAATGAGCTTGCAAGAAGAGACATCCCCTTGCAAGGAGAAATTATTCTTCGAAGCACTTCAGCACACAGTTGTACAAAGCGTTTCTCAAGAAGCTGATAGCAACACAGAAACAGTATCTAATACAAATCCTAGAAAAAGGAGGTTAAGACGTACGTTTGAATCAATCATACCAGAATTAGAAGATTACACTAAAAAAACAAAAATTATACAAAAGTTGCTCCCTTCAGATT
>NW_026534360.1:0-27268 GCF_026225885.1 Hylaeus anthracinus
TCTCTCTCTCTCTCTCTCTCTCTCTCTCTCTCTCTCTCTCTCTCTCTGTGCCGTCCATTCGCCACAAGTATGTCGGAAATAAACAGTTCCGCAGAAATTTACTCAACGAAAATAAATATTAACTTTATGATCCCCGACAAATACTGTTCCGCGAACGGAACCGTACCAGCACGTAATATCTACTTTTTAATGCAATGAACTTCCCGTGGATGAAGCTTTCGAGAGAAACAATTGCAGAGTAGCACGGCGGTCGAGTGTCAAAATTAGACAGATCCAGATTTTTCCATAATTGCTTTGGAGATGTCCAATATCAAGGCAATATTGAAAACTGTTTCTTGATTACTTGAACAGTTGTCTCAACAAAAATTAAAATAAATCAAAATAAAAATGTCGAAACGGTCTATTGAGGGCTAGAATAAATAGCTAGAGTACACGTGACCCGCGAAGATCTTAGAACCTTTCATAGTAAACGTTATACAATCGTCTAAACCGATTTGCTTGATACCACGGCGGATGGTCTGGCTAATTCGAAAACAGATAGATGGCTCATGGTGATTTTAACAACGTGAAGTAGGAAGGTTGAAAGCCATGACTGAAACGCGCTGCAAGATTTATCCGATAAACGAGATTTAAGCGGCTCTTGTATCCTTTCTATGGATGAATTGCTCGAGAACGTTTGTGGATGGCGATGAATATCGTCGACGCGGAAAGCATTCTCCTCCCGTGCTGGTTGCATGTATCCGAAGGGTTGAGAGGCTTAAAATCAAACGCGAGTACCAGACTAATTACGTTAATTGGCATAATACTCCCGACGCGTTTGCAGTTAGCAAAGTGTCGACTCTTCGATTCCAGCACGAATACAATAGAAGCTACGGGGGCCGGCGAATCAGTTAGGCTGAACGAGCGCTGGGCTTGTTTATCTGACAATTGCAGGGCTTTTGGGAGAATGTATAGACGGATTGGTAAAAAAAAATGATATTCCCCGCTAGGTGGTTTATTCGAGATTTCAAATTTTATCGCTATAAAAAACGTCAACAAAAAGTGAGAATTATATGATCCGTTCACTGCACAAATCGATTAACTCCACTTTTTGAAAAATCTTAAATTTATTAAATTTGGAGCTAATAGATTTGTGCAATGGACGGATCATATTTGAAGACCTTTTTATTTACATTATCTGTCGACATTGACACGTCTTCGCAAATTCATACCAAAGCTCCTGGATGACGCAGAAAATTATCAAAGCAAGCATAGCGTAAACGTCTGTTAACCGGGACATTATCGGAGCGAATGAACGTTTAAAGAGCGACGGAAAAGTTTGGTGTAACGCGTTCGGGGCGAGAGGAGACGCGTCAGAAGATTCGTGACATACGCCCCCATTATCCACACGGATCGGCGCGCTGTTTCGCGAGAGTTTCAAGTTATAAAATGTAGGCCAGATAAGAGCCACCCCCGTCATGGTCCACATCCTTTTTCAATTCAAACTCGCAAGGAAGTCGCGAATCCACTCTTTACATCGATCCTTTCTCCCGCTGCCATCGGTGTTCTCGCCCTCCCTATCCCTTTCAGGCTTCCCTTTCCCTTTTGCCGTCCTTTCTTTCCTCCGTACGTAAGGGCAGCACCGTGAGTGAGTGCTACGACGGCAGCAGAAGTTCCTCCATTAACGATAACAATGAAAGATGGACACAGAATTTGGCCCCGATCATTCCTGACAAACACACGCTTACGTTGCCTCGCCGCGCTGCGAAATTCCGCTCGTCCAGCTATAAATATCCAAGAGACGCCGCGCTTCCTGTTTTTCTCTAACAAAGACGACCGTTCGATTAGTCTTTGTGTAAATTAACACGTTGACTGCCAGACAAATATTCTTGAAAATTTCCACTAGGATTGAATATTATTTAGGCTATTGGAGGGCTACATAATCAAACATTTATCGTGATATTTCTTTTTGTAATTTCATCAAAATTTATAAATTTCATTTAATTTCATTTCCTTTGTTGCTCAATGCAGATTGTTAAGTTGCTCATAATTCAAACTTTTGTCCAACAAGCTTCGATAGTATCTTCATGAATCAATAATACTATAACGTGTTATCATTAGAGGAAGTTCATTGAGTGATTAATGAATTTTATTCGTCAGGACGAGACAACAAGTTCCAAACGTAGACTTGGAATAGTTTTAAACACCACCCACGGGATGATTAAAACGACACATCACGACCTTTTCACAGTCCTACCACTTCGACTCATAATTCTCTTCCTCTACCACAAGAATTATTCTTTAATACTTCCATATTTCCCGCGTTTCATAAACCGCTTTTCCACGATGCCCTTGCACTTCCCAAACCACGCGAAGCGAAGGTTTTTACACGTTTCCAGGGAAAAATAAAAACCCACCGATTCTGTAATGGACAATCGCGGGATAGTCCGGTTGAAAAAAGCTAACTAATATGTTATCGAACGTCCGTTTCGCGTTTACAACGAAACGGAAGTTTAAATGGATTCGGTATTGGTTATCCCAGCCGAAAAGCGAGTCCATTAAGGGCTTTGCTAATGGACCGCTATCGCGTAATGCAACAGAAAAAATAAGTTGTAGAAACATCTGCGCCTTCGTGCGAACCTCTCGCTGTAAATAATTTTTGTCCGCGCCGCGGAAAACGCCTCTCGTTTCCGTTATTTTCTCCTGTCGTCGATAATTCTTACCGTTGCCATCGGGCTACGTTGATGATCTATAGAACGACAACCGAATAGAATGACAAAAAAAAAAGAGAATATAGAGAATAGAAGGAAGAGGGCGAAGTGAAATATCTAAAACGAAGAGAAACGAAGAGGAAAAATTCGTTGCGACCGACTTCCGCGGTTCATTTCCACCAGATTGTTTGCCAAGCTCGTTCTTTCCCCTTTCTTTTCGACTTTTCATCGGCCCGCCGAATTGTACGTCGCAAAACGGGATTTCCCGTAAGGAAATCGACGTGTAGGAGGGAGGGGGCCACAGATGGAAAGGGATCGACGTAACGGGGGCAGGAACAGAGGACCTTCATACATGATTTCCCCCGAGTCCCTAGAGTGAAGCATTTCTGGCAATACGCGTTCATAGAAGCGTGCGGCTACCTGCTGTACGGTATCTCGCTGACAAAGTTGCCCAATCATGCGTGCATTATGAGATCCCCCCTGCAAAAGGACTCGTGAGTAAAGGATTACCGGTAAGAGGTTTCGAATCTTCGTGCTCGTTTCTTTTTTCACCGATGGCGGTTACGATCCTTCTCCCTTAACCGAATTTGTCTATTCCTCCTTCCTAAAACACCCCTCGCTAAAAGCGATCGATGAAACTAAATCCCAAAAATGCCAGTTAAATCGCTCCTCCGCTCTGTTTCACTAATCCCAAACAATTATTCGCGCACCAATATATGCACACGAAGCCCAGCTGCGTATAATTCCAATTCGGCTCTCGCGAGATCAAGCGACCATCGACGGCAGGACGAACAAAATTGTTGCGTCGCAGCCAATCCCCCTGGTTCCCAGGTACGTCAATCATGAGCTTCGCCCCCTCAACTATAAAAATACACCAAGCCCACGGTTCACATCCTCGCAACTACGTCGTACACGTGCAAGAGGCACGATGTGTGGGTGGCATGTCGGTAAACGGCCGGGCCAGAGCGATTAGATGTTCGATCTGTATCAATATTTACTCCGCTTCGGTGCGGCGCGTCTTGCGAAATGGAAGCCAGACTTCCTTCATCCCGACGTGTTTGCCCGTGCCGCGAAGCAGATACACCGGATTCCCTGGGGAGGACGTGCCGCTAGTCCCACGGACAGGCTTACCGTTCCAGCTACAAACCATGCCACCGACCACCCACACCCTCACTGCTTCCACCTTCTTTGCCCCATTGCTTGCATCTCTCCCGTCCCACCTCGCGATGTGGCCCACCTAGCTGTAGACGAGCCGTCTTACCAGCCCTGAATATATTCCCGCTGGCACGATCGATCCGCCACCATAATAAGAAGAGTAAACGAGAGAGGATATTCTATGCAAGATCAACCAGCACGCTGCCAGCCACGCGAATACACCAACTACGGGCGGTTCCACCCGGTTTCGCATCCTCGCGAATACCTCCACCGATCCCGCCAGACAACCTTCCGGTTACCCGATCGATCCCCACCGAAAGTTTACTTGTAAGATTACGCGTTACGAGGAACGAGAAACCGGGAATACGGCCCGTCGAACGGGGAAATGGGTTAAGGGAGGACCCAGCATCGCGAGGCGCTACAATTAGTGGCGACGTTTGCGTTAATCATGGGCCAAGCCTTTCCGGAACGACCTACGTCGGGCCATGAGATTCCTGGATTATGCGAATTTCATTTTCGGTGAACACGACTCGACGGAGATCGAGGGAATGCATGTAGAATGGTTCTTGAGTGTTTGGTTAGAGCAGTATTTCTCAACCTTTTTGTGTTATGGCAGTTCTTGATCTTTTTCGATAAAGAATCTTCCATTTTAGATTATTTAGACACGTGCTTCATTGTCACAATAGATTTTTAGCTGCAGATATTGCTCACTTTTCCTCGGATCTCCGTCCCTATTAATTCTTTCTGTTCCGTAAGATTACAAATTTTGCGTGCGACGCTGGTCATGACGAACTTCTTAAATTAGCGAATGTACATTGCTTGACGGTTACCATACGAAAGAATTTGGAAACTCGCAAAGTTTGCTCGCCATGGTCGATATACTTACCGTTAATAAATAACGATGACCGAGGAACGGGAACTGTTTTATTCGAAGTGTACAATGTACAAGTTTCAGCGTCGCGTTAATACTCGAGGCATTATCGTCAGAAACGAAGAGTATGAAATTCACGACTAGGAAGAAAGAAAATGAGAACACACTTTGGTCATTCCCCTGGGTTGATTAATGAACGTCCCGGTAAAAAAGGCAGGAATAAAAACGAGCGTGTATCATTCGTCACCGGTGTAAACGATGCACCGCGTATCGTATACAGCTCGCAGGAATTCTGTCGAGTAAGATAATGGAATAGAACTGGAGCAGATTACGCGAGAAAAGAATTGCATTAGAATGATCGATGAACCTTGTTATCTCGAGCTGAAATAAACAGTAAAGTACCGTACTTCATTAATTATATTTCATATAGGAAGAAAACGAGCTGCTACAGTTATTTGAATTAATTATGCATCGTACTCTGGTAATGGTTTTGGAGGGGATCGAATTGGATGAATTTTCTATTATATTACGTATCAACATTTTTGACGAATTTTATAAATTTCAGCTTGTAAACACTGGTATTATTTACCTTGATTTTATGAAGGAACGTAGTGCAAATATTTGAGTTTTTAACGGTATCGTCGTATGTGATAGATTTTTTAACAAAACAAAAGGAAACGAATTAGCATAGACAATTCAGGAAACAAATATTTTGTTCGTTGTTGAAACCTGAGGCGGAACTCGCAGCTTCGGAAACAGGCGGTGAACCTGTGACGTGAATAGAGTCTAACAAATAGACCCGAAGAAAGATTGTACTCTATTTGTATCCTCGCAGCAGAAATCCACGAGTAAACGAATAAATCAAAATCACCTCGCAACGCAAACAAATCCTTCAACTTCCTGACGTAATCACGCTCCGTCGAAGTTACAAACGCGCCAACGTCAAAGGAATACCCCGATAGATTTTGACCCAGCAATCAATAGTCGCCTAAAAGTGCTCCATTAACGCGTGGCATCGACGCCGTATTACCCGGAATTTCCAATATTTCCGTCGAATGTTGCGCGATATAAAGCGTGACGCGAAGCGGAACGTTCCGCGCGGCAACAGTCACGCGGGGACACATAATGCACGAACGCTATAGCAAGTCGATGTCGCGGGAGGGGGAGAGGGGGGGGGGGGGAGAGAGTGACGAAGGGATGCAGCATCTTCGAGAGAGCAGAAAAAGGGCGGGTTGAGGCGCGGCGTGCGCTCGACACGTCGCTCAACACAAAGCGACTGAACGAAAGGCTCAGTCAGGAAGGATGCTGAAACGGAACGGAGCATGGACAGTGGTGGATAAATAAAGGAATCCACGGATGAACCGGAGGCACCAAGTGCGCGAGAGGGAAGTGCAGAAGCCGACGGTAAAAAAAAAAGAGGAAGAAGAAGGAAAAAGGTAAAAAAAAAAATAATAAAGAAAGAAAAAGAAAAGAGAGAAAAAGAAGAAAAATAAAGAAAAAAAGAGCGGAGCACGGCCGCCAGCAAGTCTCGAAGCCTGACGCGTACACCTCCCCGACGACCAAGCACCCTGCAGTACATATAGGCGGTCGGGAATGCCGGACAATTTTTCAATGGCTCCGGCCGAGCTTGAATTCTCGTTAATTTTTACTTTCTCTCGCCATCCGCCACGGGGATCCGCCATTGTCCGCGCGGCTTCGCTCAGACCCCCTACAACGATAACAGAGAAAATGCAGCGAACCGCGGCAGAGTATACCTACCTACCTACCCTAACAACCCAACGGCGTGAGGCTGTCGATAGCAACACTCTCCAATAAAGCGGATCCCTCCGGCCTGGACCGTGGCCGGGCTCTCTCCTTTACCCGCTCGCTCTCCGCCGTTTCTGGCCAGTCTACACTTCTCTGCGGCTCCATAGGTACGCCGTGGCGGCTGCTCTCAACAGTAACGCAATTTTGGTACTCGCCGTTGGAGGCAGATGACAAGGAATGGACGCGCGCCATGGTCGGAAAGGGAGGCGGACCTTCGCCATGGCGTTTCGGCCACGAAGTTCTCCCCCGCGGACAAAGCGGGGACATAAAAGGTTCTGCGCGCATGTGGGTGGGTTTTGTGCTCGGTTGTTTGATATCGCGCGATTTTCCCCTGTAATATTCGATTAGCGATGATACGCGGATATTTTTCGTGATTCCGTCGAGATTTTAGGCGGATTTATAAACCGCTGCTTGCCGGCTAAATACACTTAATACCTTTTTAAATCGATCAGAGCTGTCTCTCGGTTATTCGATATTTATACGTATTTCGGTGATATTCGGGGATATAGGATATCTAGAATTGTTAAACGGGAAATTAGATGGGTAATTTGGGGCGTGTCGGAGGCAGAATTATGAGTTATAACGGGTTTTGAATGGGAGGTGGTGCAATTTTAGATATGTTATGATTTACATATATTCCGGAAGTCGAAGAAAATATTATTGCTTCGCACTAAAATCATTCACTTACGTAGACCGACTTGTGTATTCTTATTACATTCTTCTTCTTCGTAGTTGATAATTTTAGATAGTTTGTGTCACCGAAAGCGATGAAGACTATAGTCAGAAATGATTATAACAAATAAGTACAATGTGATATAATCTTTCACTTGCACGACGTTACTTATTTACACTGCGAGTGGAACGAAACGAAATTATTACTTTTTTACTTTCTTCCCTATTTTTATCTAAGCTTTGTACACTTTACGCTGATAAGTAGAGAACATTTTTCTCCATTTTCCGTTATACCATAACGTGTAATACGTGCACGTCTACATGTATATTCAATATTTCCACGGCAGCAGTATCATTTCGTTTATCGTCGTCCATAATAGGATAAAATGGTATCTCTTAACATTCTACACTGTCGCGATCGTTCAATTCAGAATTCAGGAGGCAGTCACGGATAAAAATAAATTATACGAGGAAGAGGTACGAGTAACGTATATTTCGAACGGTATGACCTAATAATGCACTGATAAACCTCACTTTCAATATTCCTTCTCTGCAATTTTCATATCCTTTTATTGAACTATACTCTTCTCGTCAGATCTTAATTTTTAGAAGTATAAAATATCAATGTTGGTTGATGAAAAAAAGTAATAAATGGTTCGCGATTAAAATTATCCAATTGTTTACATTATTTCTTTAGAACGCTATTCTTTTCAGAAAGTGCGTATACTTCATGATAAAGGTAGACATCTCGTAACGTTTTCAACTACTCGTTAATTCATTTGGCAATTTTGAACGAGTAGACGGAGGTTTCTTTTGCTATCAACTACTCAACTGGGATTTCGCGAGGACTGTAGAAAACGGTCAGTGTTATCGGATTCCGTGCGTGTCGTACGCAGAGGCATTGATTGCTGGTGCTGACCGCACAATCATTTTATCCTCTCCAACCCTCTCTTCGCCGTACTGTTCCACGGTTCTCGTGCCGTGACAGCGATCGACAAATCCCCGTGTCGAAGCCAGACCTCGCTGCTGGTTTTGTTGCTCCCGTCTATTTTCGTCAATTTCGTTGTTTTTTTCGTAACACCGTGACCCTTGAACTCCTGTCGTCGCGTGCACAAAGGGTACGTGAATGAAATAATTATAAAATAATAATCAGCGTAACGCTCTATAGAAATTAATTTGTGTCCTGCAGAGGACACTCGAATCTCACCTGGGATAAGTTGACGCGCGTTCAGCGGTTTATGCAAATGCACGTACGCGAAATATAAAAGAAAAAATTAAATATGCAGAATGTTACGTAGTTAAACACACCTGCGGTTGTGTGGAAAGCATTAGGAGGAAAGTTAGAGAGGGATAGAGGATGTCGAGAGACTGTGACAGGAGGGGGAGAAGAAAATAGGGCAAAGAAAAAGGTGTGTCCTTGATTAGATAACAAACATCGTGCCGATTAAACAGATGGAGATCAAGGTTGAAAGTGGCATATCATCCGATGCAAAAGTTTCCAACTTTTCGAGGAACGATTCGGTCAGGAATAAATAAATATTAAAATTTGTTACTCTAATCCTTCCGCTCTGCCGTGTGACGGACGCGCGCACCTTGGCAACGGATATTCGGAAAAACTTCTTGGCATCTGCCATTTCAGCTGTCATCGGTCGTATTGGTCTAGCTAAAAATCACAAAAGCCCTGGCACAGAGCGGAGGATGTTAACCAATATTCCAGCTTTCGGCACCGACAGGATTTAAACCCTGGCGGTTCGCGTATGGAAATTTATGAGACTATTTCGCATGTAAGCACTAACCAGGTGTGGCTACACATAAATTTCGCATCCTCGCGCGTATATTTCAGACCCTTCACCCTCTGCTTCTCCGTTTTACTCGGTAGGTGTGGACCAACTTACCAGAAGTTACCTTCCTGGTATCCCACTTCTATCCACCCCCGTCTTCAAACTCTCACACCTCCGTCCATTCTTCCTCTCTCTATCTCTCTCCATCCTTCGCACTTTTGCTTTCTACAAGCCTCTATTCGCGTCTACTGCCCTCTCCGCCACCGCCCCTCCCCCCTGTTCTAACCTTGCTCGTCTTATCCCTATACACGCTATAGGTAAACCTCTCTCTTATTCTTCGCTCGAGATCGTATACCTAAATCACCCCCGACTACTCGGGAACACCGAGGCGCCTTTCTAATTGCTCCACGCTACGTTTAAATTACTTAAAACTCCCCCTACCTCAAATTAGTTTCAGATAGGCGAAAAGAATGACGCGTTCGTCGGCGGGCTCGAAGAACGCGGAAGAATCTCGCCGTGGAATGCTAATTTAACCCCGATCCCACTTTCTGTCCAGTAATCGTATCTTATAACGATTGTCTATCCACCCCCATCCCATGGTTAAGTTTGAAAAATCCCACCACGAATTCCTTTTCCATTTTTACGGACCGTTCGCCTCGAAATCATTAGCGCCGGGACTCTCGTGGAAATTATAATGAAACATTGTAAATTCAAAGAGCTCCCAGAACGACCCCTTTGCCCAGTCTATCGTTAACGATTCCCAAGGCGCAGCCGGTTGTTCTTTAACCGATAATGAGCCGTGATAGTTTATTTTTCTCGAGAAGTTTCCATCGGTATTCATTCGATTCCTGCAAAAATGTGACTTAATTGGGGATATTTATGGATACTTTGACGGAACTGCGGGAATAGCAATTCGTTGTTTTTCGTGGATAGGTGGATGTCAAAGGGAGAGGAGCGAATTTCTGGCACGGTGTATATTTAATTGCGAGTTCTCTTTGTTGGAAAGCAGATGGGTCGCTGTTCGTGGACAAAGGTGCAGTGTGATAAATGTGAGATGTCATGGAACATTATTTATTTTTTTGACGTGTAAGATTAAGCATTACCAATGGTGCAGGGTAGTTGATGTGAGATGTCATGGAACATTAGGTATTTTTTTTTTATACGTAAGTTTAAAAAATTCCACATTTTAATTTTGTATACAGTGACGCGTTATTGTATCAACTAAACCTACTCATACTTAGTAAACACGTCAACGATTCGATGATCCGTGACAATTCCCAGAAAGCTACGTCCAATTAGCGCTTATCAACATTCTCGAGTCGCTCGCGATGAAAAAGCCCCTAGCATCTTCCGAACGAAGACGAACGGTCTCGCCCTGTGAACGGACGGCTCGATATCTGCGACATTTTTCATTGGCAGGGACTTTCTGTCGATCGAGCGGCACACGACAAAGGAACAATTATCGAACTGCGAATTAACGCGAGGCATATTGAGCAATCTCACGTGGAATCAGCCGGAGGCGTCTCGAGACGTCCTCATCTCGGGCAAAACCGAGTAAAGGGATGAAACGCACGGCTGCGACCAATCACGTTCGCAATTAAAGGCAAAGCTGTAGCCGCGAGGGAAACTCGCAGGAGGAAGGGACGGAAACGTATCTCGTACATGTTTCCACTTGGCGCAACAACGACACACTCTCTGGCCGTCCTTTTAAATACGTGACCTGTAAATAATTGCATGAAGGGACAAAGCACGTGCACAACTGGACCTCGAGTGTACGGAGAGTGTACCGTTATACTATGTTAGCTGATCACGCGCACATACACATGGACACATACACAAGTATATAAGCGTACCAGTGCCCTCGGTTTCTTTCTTGCTTCCTTTCCTTTGTGTCCTATCTATCCCCGTCTTTGTTTCCCGGTTTTCTTCCCGGCGCGCATGCCTGTACTCGTATCTCCGTTTCTCCTTGCTTTCTACTCGCCGTGATTAGAGCCCCTTGAGAAAATGTCAATCCGTGGAGGGGTTCGCGAAGTTGCCCCGGCGGTGTGCACCGACGCGACATAAACATAACCGTTCGTATACGTGCACCGTGTCGGTGAAAGAGCCAAGCATCTCGCGGACAGGGGACCGGAGCGCGACAACAGCAGTAGCGCGACCTATACCGTGCAGCGTAAACAATTTCTGAATATAGCCGCCGTAGGAGTGGTCATTTTTATCTCCCCAGGACAAACAACAAAGGTTCCTCCTCTCTTTAACGTCGAGTCGGTCGGGATTAATCAACGAAGCGATTCCCTGGCGCGCTTATAACGTCGAAGCCCGACGAACGCCAGCGCGCGCGCCTCCGCTAACAATGGCGGTTCCCAGACGCGTCACACGTGCGCGTGCACGCGTGCAATCGACCCTTTTGTAGTCGAAAGCCTCACTCCGTCGGATTTGCTGCTATTATTTTTTAATTACATTTCGTCAATCGCATTTGTATCTCCCCCACCGCGCGTCGGAATCTGGTAACACTCCTGTCAGGGAAATCTCGTTCCGGTGTTGCGTGGCGGAACACGGTTTTAATTTTCATAAAATTCAATACCAACCGGGGTTTCGTACCCCGGTACACCTTGCGTGACCGCCACGAACGATACCATTCTACGTATGTGCGCGTGTATGCCGGCCCATGGCGCGGAGTTAGGGGAAAGGAGCATGAGAACGGAGAACCGCAACCCGCTTGTACAGCCATTCCGTGTACAATCCCGGAAATCAAAACCGACCGTTTCTCGCGGTCGATCGTGACGCACGCCCGCCAGCGATGTTAAACGTATCGATAATTATCGATAAATTGTACAATCTCGCTGGGTGGGGAAAACGTCGATTGGAGGTAATATCAATTCTATGCTGTTAATCAAAGTCTGCGGAATCTGGCGCTGGAGATATTGCTGGGCAAGACGGGACTAATGTTTGGGGTTGTTGCATGTTGGGCGAGGCAACTGTTTGATTCGATTTGTGGTCGTTGGAAAGTGTTTGGAATTACTATTACACTAAAATAGCAGACATTGAATAGCAGAAATAGAAGAAAGAGTAATACATATTTCGAAGACATTATACCGTCACTATAAAATTTCTGTAGTTTTTTTTATGAAATACTTGCTAAATATTATATTTGCTAAATATTTGTTTTCATCACGAGTTTATGGGATGGTTTAATAGTACACCATAGGTAACGTTCCCCCAAGCTCGGTATAAGTTCCACCTCGAAACGTTTTTGTGAATTCGAGCCCAAGATCTACCGACGACGTTCCCTCCCTCGAGCATAATCGTACCACATCGAATTTGCGTTGCTCCGTTCTTCCAGTTTCCGTCTTGCTCCTCCGCCCCCATCGCGGAAACCAATTCGTGACAGATATCTCGACAGCCAGTAAAAATGCGAAATTGTCGTCGCTTACCTAGACAGAAGCAGGATGTAAAGAGTCGGAGCGCGATGTGGTTTCAGCGTCACTTCGTCGCGGCGTTGGTTTGGAATTTATTTTATTTACCTATCCCTGGATGGCTGCGACGCGCCATCTTCTTCCGTGTCGCGGCACAGCCAACGGAAATAAAGAACAGACATAACCGAAAGAGAGAAGAACGAGTCCCTCCCTCGGGGACTCGAGGCGTCTCATTAGGCGCGATTCAGTGTACCACACTCCGGCAGATCCTTGCCTTCCAGATTGTTCCATTTTCCTTCATACATATTTAAATTATTGAAATTGCAGCATTACCATATTTCATTGATTTATCGATGCCTCTTCTCGGCTCTTTCTTTCTTCCTCTTCCACCCTTTCCACGCGGCGTACCTCTTCTCTTTCAATTTCCTTATTGTCTCGTTCTTTTTCTGCTATCCTTACTGTTTGCGCCGCTTCTCGGTATCCCTAGGATTATTTTCACCCGCTAAGCGGTCTACCGCGATAAGGAAACAGAGATAGATAGTAAAAGGCGATGGTCAAAGTGTTACGCTTCCGTTGGGGACCGTTCGATGATGGATTGGACACTCTTTAGAGCGATGGGTGTTGAGAAATTTTAAGTTTTCCTCCATCAAGTCTTTTGATTGAGAGTTCTGTAGCCCGCAATTTAAATAGAAAAAAGAACGCTTCACTAAAAGTTCCTCGCTGAAGATTCGTGACAGTGTCGCCTGTAAATCAAAGGAGGACCGTGTCCGATAAACATCAGGAAAAACGAAACGTCACTGTGGGAAAGGATATATCGGTATTGTAGTGACTTCATGCAACCAGAGTGTTCGAAGCTTTAACGATATTAGACTGTTTCCGTTCTAATGACCAATGCAACCAGAATTCTCCTGTAGCACGCTTCGACGTCAGTTTACATCTTTACAACCTATAAAGCCGAGCCCGTGGAGGTGTTTAGGTCAATCCACCCCCCGTCGACGGTTTGAAGACCCTTTCCCTTCCCGCCCATTTTCCTTCGGCACGAGTCTGGGTCGGCCCTCCCAGGTTACACCCTTCAAACAGTAGCGGACTGCTACCAGCGACCGACGACAGATTGAACAGACGGCCAAACAGCTTTACACCTATTTTATGGTGTCCGATATTGCATTTAGAATCGCGATAGAGCACGCCACCCGCCCATCTAGTAACGATCGACAATGCGAATGTTATAACCCTGGTGAGAAAATATCGAACCGTGACGCCCGGAGAGACACGTAGCTAGGACAAACCTTCGAAAGTGGTTAAGGGACCGCGAACGAATAAACCGTTTATAGGTCTTGAGGGTTTGAATTTATGGCTAAGGAGTGGCGGTATGTGCCGAGCATGAGGCGGAAGCCAGCCCAGTTGTTTAGACCATCGACGTTCGCCAAGGTGGTCACGTCTGATAACAAAAGAATTTAAGACGACGGGTTTGGGCGTTGATCAGAGTGCATGCGACAGTCGTGCTTTGTTTGCTTTTGAATAATGAAGGATGAGAAAGTCGTTTGTTCGTGGATGACGTTCAGATTGATTTGGTATTTGATCGATCTTTAGAAATTAGGAGAAAATAGGCTTTAATTTAAGTAGATTATATAGAATTTCTTGAAAATTGTAGTTAATCTAAATTACAAAAGGATACTTTGTAGAGTAAAGTATATTTCTATCAACAATAAATTATATCGAATTTTCTATGAATTGCTTACCATATATTTGTATATTTTTCGTCGTTACGTAAGAAAATTACAAAAACTGAAAGATAGGTAAATACATTGTTACTCTTTTTCTATCTTCTACGCGGATTGCACAATGAAACAAAATGTTCCGCGACCCCTTCTAAAATTGGGAGAATTGGAGATATCTCGACGACGCACTGGACTCATCAAATCCAAAAGTGTTCGTTTAACCGAGAAGATGTTACTCGAATGCGGGCAGTTGCAATGTCGTTAAAACGGTGGAATGCTTGTTTTCGTCGCCTAAAGGAACCTCCTTTCGGTTAACAGCGTGTTCGGATGCTCTGCCCAAGCTTTAACTGCATTTCCAGACGCGCCCCAGGTGCCCCCTATTCGAAAGTCATTCACCAATAGACGTTACTAGCAATAAAGCCAATGACGGGACTCGTGCCCGCTCGGATGCGTAAATCGTGCATTTCCCAAAGCTAACCGGTATCCTGCGCAACGGTTACGTCCCTCCAGCAGCCGGTCGGTCTGACATCCGTCACGATTTCGCTGGACGACCATTCGAAATTAACGGGTTCAAAGGCACCCGACACGGCCAATTCTACCGAAATTGTCCGCGTCTGCGTAACGATCTGTCTCGCCCCGCTGTTACACAGTCGCAAGCTTCTGAATTGATAGTCCAAGTGCACGACGATTGAAAATTCGGTTGCGAAGAAAATTGGGGGTATCCAATTTCGATGGTCCCAAATGGCAAGGGAATCGACTGAGAAATGGGAGAATTGGTAGCAATCGTTTCATGACTGCATTCGTTGTTGCTTCGTTAAATTTCTATAATATTTTATAAACAGAAATCAAAGCTTGGAAAAGTCTACGAAAATGAAAGCAAAATGAAAATACAGGGTGAGGTAGTTAATTACACCTTCTAACCTTCTAAGAACCTTCTAACTTTTTTCTGTAACATGTTTTTGTATCTACGATAATTTAGGCATTATCGCTCTGTAACAGTTTAACTGCCTCACCCTGGATGAAATACTACTCCAGAACTGTCTGTTCTTTACTTCAAATAATGGCAACGCTTTAATCATTTGTGGGAATATATCTCCTGCGATAGTTGCAGGGAATAAGGAAAAAATTCGTGTCATTTTCGTTGGTTTTCAATTTATGCCATTGGGATCTTATCCTGGCATCGCAGCTCCGACCATTTACATGTGTATTACCTTCTTTTATACAGGCGTTACCTCCTTGTACCAGACGCAGGTGTCCCTGACGAGATTTCGTAAGCCTCGCTTTCGCTCCGCGCAGCTTCGAAATTCCGACCCGCACACGGAGAGACACAATCCTTAAACGGGGCATACCGATTCTTTTCTCGAATACGTGTGCTGGACAGAGGAGCGACGTCGTGGACCACGTCTGCCAATCGAAAAATTTCTGCTGCGATCGTCTGATATCCGCCACGAGTTTGTATATTGCTTTCGGCTTGCCTAGAACACGCTCGTCTATAAATAATCGACGTTGGTAGAGCGATAAAAGGTAGAACAGTAACATGAATTTGAATAAATAAGGGTTTCGAAATTTCATTGAAGATGGTTGTTGTAGAAATCTGGAATCGTGAACTGAACTCGTGAAAAAAGGAATTAGAAAGAAATGATTAAAATACTCTCTATAACAATAAGATAAGATTTTATAATGTATTAAAACGTTAACATATTAAAGGCGAATGAATGAATAAAAAATTAGCTATTGTCCGTGACAGAGGATAAGGCAAAGTGATTCCAAAATAGAGTAGTTTCAAAACATAGATCAATCCGTCTGATTAGTTACGTATATACTACTTAATTCCGCACATGTAAACCAAAATGACACGATTTCTAAAAGGTGATACTGTCTCCAAACCTGGGACTATTTAAAATACCTATTTTGCGCACAAATTTAGTGCTTTCACGGATACCATCGGATATTTTAAAGCACTCGAAACATGTTCATTCTTCTATCGCTCAACTAGTACAAGTGGAACATGTCCACCAATCTAAAAATGTCCGTAGCAATCGACCGATATCGGCGACGTGTTTGTATATTACTTTCCGTTTGCCTAGAGCACGCTCGCGTGTAACTTAATCGACGTTACCAGAGCGGGGAAAAAAAGGGAAAGATACGTGAACTTGCAACGAAACTAAATTTTCCACGAACTATCCGCGAGAATTGGAGCCCTGGACGGTTGCTGGTCAGCCGATTTTATACGAACCGTCGACTTTTCTCGAAATTGATTTTTCCTGGCAGCTACGATTGCTCCGTGTGCTCTCTCGCCTCTCGGCAAAGTTAGTTTTATGTTATGGTTCCACGCTGAATTTCCAGAAAGGGTTGTAAATCGAATAATGAAAACGTCAGAACCTTCTTGTGTCGGCGCACCGCAATCATTTGTACCTACGTTTCAGCTCTGAATTCGCAGTTTGAAAGGCACCGTCGCGGAGGGAGGCGCGCGAAAATACACTCCGCAGCAAAATTAAAGGATCATTGCACGATCACATGGAAGGGTCTGCAATTTTGTGAAAAAGACTAGGATATAAAAACGTAGCACTCTGAAGTCGCAGTTTTCATATGATTTCACCAATTTACACACTTCTTAACCTTTTCATTACAAGGAGCTAACAATTTCGACGACTAAATATTCTTCTACCACGATTGGAAAGTCGTGGAAATATCTTACCACTACTTCAAAGTGTACCAGTTTAGGAATCTATTTACGAACGAATATCGCTACGATCAGTTCGAGATTCAACGAAATCTAAGATAAACGAAAACTGTCGCTTCTAAGTCGTCCTTCGAGTACAAAGGTTTAAAATTCAAAAAATCACCTCCGTATGGTAAAAGTTTCTAAAGCGTCTAATCAAGCATTTAATTTTCAAAAATTTCCAAACAAGTTTCTTCCACCTCAGACAGCACAGAAAGACGAGCCTTTATCAAGTATCAGATCACTGCGGCGCGCTCCACAACAGGGGTAGCTACCCAAATTCGGCGCAGCTGCAATTCAAAGCCAACAGGTGCACGTCAGAATTGTTCAAAAGGGTGTTTCAGAAGTGCCGCAGCAGGTCGACGAAGGAACAAGTTGAAAAACAGACGCGGAGCAGACGGTATTGGCGGCTGGCGCGATATTTAGGCTGCGGCGGATAATTCATAGTGTCTGCCGTTGGGTGTACACACGATTCACGTGACTTTTGTACGGCCTTGCTGGCGCAGATGCGCGGGAGGATACAGGAGGTTGGGAATGCCGGGTTTGTGTGCACCGAAGGAACAAGAGCACGAGTGCTCCGCTGAAACGAGATAGAATTGTTCATCCATAAATTCGTGCTGCTTGGCGGAAACATTTTCCGTTGTTCTTTCGCGCGCTATCCCTCTGATTCCCTCTCTGTCTCCGACCTTTTTGCCCCCCCCCCCCCCCCTCCCCACCGCCACCACCAATGGGGAGCAGAGCTTCGGTGAAATACGAGCGCGGTATCGGTTCCGCAAGCAGCTTGTCTCGCAATCGCTGTTTTGTTAATTGAATTCCCTGTCTCGAACGGTTTCACATTAATGCGTACAGGGTCTGGGAAAAAAATGTGCGTGCGGCGAACGAGATCGCGTTCGACGTATATTACTTAACATGGAGGAGCTTGTTCGTGCTGGCGTGTGTCACGTTTAACGACGTGGAGTAGTTTAAATAAAAATGGTGAAAAGGTAGAGGGATGAAGATGAAAGGGGAATGTGTTTTATTATGGATGGAGATTTTTAATTAAAGTTCCTGCAATAATTGCTACGAGAATGTTGGGATGATGTTATTTATTTTTGTTCAAATGGAAAATTACGATATGAGAAGGAGATAAAAATATCGTAACACTCACTTTGTTATGTAGTTTGTTTTTTAAGGGTTTCTGCTTCTAACATTATTATAAAACGTGATATAACAGTGTCTATGTTGAGACAATGTTCATTGCAAAGTCTAATAGCGACGATGTTCAGAAGGATAGGCATGCACAGCGAAATTCACGCCTTTCCCCCGTTATAAATCTTGCACAGGACTGACCTAACCTCGAACAACTGACCGATTTCCCACGTTTCTTAACTATTTACCCCGCATTCCACGTGTCGTCTGAATTCCGAGACAGTCGATGCTCCTTCGAGGTTTTCGGGAAGCGTGACAGCTCGAATGCGGTTTAGACCAGTTAGTATTGTCCCGACGGTGCAGACAAGAATTGTCTTGAATAATGTCTCTCCTCTAGTTCGCTATGGTTACGTCGAAATTAAATTCAAATACTGAGTGACAACGAAATAAAATTTGTTACTATTAAAAATTTCGAAGCCTGTATAAATTGAACGAAATTTGTCAATAGCATCACAATTGAAGAAAACACTGTAAGTGGTCCAAAATTCCGTGACATCCTCGCCCTAGCGTCCAATGTTTCGCGCAATTGAATATCAATAAAATTCCCCAATGGCGAGATCCAGCGGCGCAGATTCCCGAGACCGTTGTCTGCAGAAGATTACACGCAGCTTAGGACAATAATGACGTCCGCCCACGCACGGTCGAATCCGGATCAGAAGTAGAAATCCCCATAGGGAGGTAGATGAAGCGGAAGTCGGTCCTCGCGAGGAAAGGCTCGGACTGTCTCTCAGCGGGGGACGCTCCACGAAGCTCGCCCGTTACCCAGATCGTCCTCCATTGGAACGGTGATAATAATCAATTGTCCATGTAAAAGGCTGGACAAGTTACACGATCGGGAAATAACCGAAATCAATTCACTGGACGCGTCCTCTAACGGACCCCGTTCTACAGCGTCTGTTAGATTGTCCCGATAATTTATATTAAATTTTTTTATTATTGGCGATTGATTTTTATCTGTCCATTGAGACCTTCGTTTTCTATTGGGTTGTCTGGAATGTCCATGCCGATTTTTGGTAGGTGGCGCAGCTCTGAATATATCGGAGTGGTTGGAAACAAATAAGATGATACCTACAGCCACTCCCATAAATATTTGTACTCGTCTCAAGCAATCAACTTGTCTAAGTCGCAGTATCTAAATACGTAGTTATTTTCGGTACAACCTAATAGAAACTCCGTGAAAGAGGAGGATCGAGGGTTCGACAGGGTCGACGAGAAAGTAGGAAAGTGCGGGACGAGCAGGACGTGGGCCGAGGGAGGACGAAAAAGGACATCGGTGCAGTGTGGCTCGTAAAATGCATCTGCTTTCCCGTCCACCGCCAGCCAACGGCTTTTATTGTGTTGCGTTGCAACACTTTTGCCTCCGCGACCCTCCCGATTTCCTCCTCTTTCCCTTGTTCTTCTCCATGGTCAACCCTCGCCCCGTCGGCTCGACAAAAAACAACAACGCCTACTGATTTATAGCCCTCGTACACTCGTTAAATTGATTCGATAGATTTTACTGCGCTTACGTCGATTTCACACCCCTAACTCCCCCGCTCGTCCCACATTTTTGTCATTCTTTCCGTCTAACCCTTTCGGCTGAGAGACTTTGCTCGTTACCTCTGTCTTCGGTGCGTAACTGTCACTTCAGTTATTGCACTGAATCCATACATCGCGATACAATTATTTCCATTCTTCTTAGCATTACCTTTGTCACAACTCCGTACATTACATTAAATTTAATCTTGCCTTTGGTCCACATTTGTTGGGGCCCGCTGGCCCCCCGTAGCTCGGATACTTTGTGATTGCTAAGCCCGTACCGCCTTCGATCTTCTCCTCGACCATGTTTAACGTACCTCTGATGGAGAACCGTCTCCTCGTAAAGGAATCAGCCACGACGACTGACTTTCTGATCGTATTAGCCCAATTAGACCGGCAAAGAGAGATTCATTGAACGCTTGGTAGCAGCGTGCTACGAAAAGTCGTTCAAATTGACGAGCTCGTTTAAATCATTATTCTGTCCCGGTCGATCATATTTGTTGTTCTTTATTATCAGCTACTTACAGGCTGTTGACAGTAACGACGAAGGGAAAGAATTGATTTTGAGGATTTAGCGACGTTCTCGAACGTCTTCTTTCGCGACTTGCTCTTGTCGGTCGTTCTTTGTGACCGTGCGCTGTTATCACCCCATACCGAACACACGCAAAGCATGTTTTATTCAAATTAACCCTTTGACGAGTAAGCATTTTTGGAAAATATACACGGATTATGAGTAAGCTTTATTTCGTAACATAAACAATATTTTATTTCTTATATATATTTGACTGGAGTTTTCAATGGAGTTCTACTCAATCCGTGAAACGACACCATACGTTTCGTCGTAAACGACCCTAAAATGGCTGTTTAAGTTGTACGCTTCCCCCCCCCCCCTCCCCCCTCGAGTTGACTAAACGGAACCGAAGAAACGATGAAGTTCCCGGAGTCCTCTGCAGAAGTTAAGGGCTTTAATAATGGATTACTCGTTCTCGATGCAATTGGCGACGCTCGACTGACTCGGCCCAGTTACGAAACCATCACGGTACTTAACCCCGGGAACACACATCGAGAGGTATCTGAAAAGTTTCGAAACAATTAGGATTAGTTGCGCTGTAACCCGTGCCCATCTATAGATTCCGGGCGAATGTAACCATAAAGTACCAGAGAAGAAAGACGATGGAGGGTTCGAAGTGGGTCGCGAGCGAGAAGAAGGGGTCTTCGGTTATGAGAGCTTGCGGCGATACACATTAGATACCAAGTTCTTGCAACTGGCTCTCGAACTGGCGAGCGCGAGTATGCTAATATAAATTACGGTCCTGCGATAATGTCTAGCAAAGTAGATGGGGAACCTTCGAGTACGTCGTTCGCAGATTTTCTTTTTGTTCCCGAGATCGTGTTTGCGTTTCGCCACCGGACACTCTATAATTCACGTTTCTTTGTCTGTGTTCGTATGGAGGCGGAGGAGCTGCCGCTGACAGTTTGTTTATATCGTGTCAGATTTTGTTGACTACTGCAACATTTTCAGGTGCACGCTCCAACATCCTCGAAACACGGGTTGGAAAGTTTCGCGTTACCCTCGGAACGGAGTTTACAGCGTTATCCGATCGGTGATCCTCCGGTTTGCGCTGGTATTCTTTTTTTTTTTTTTTAATTTTTGGGTAGGGGAATGGTAATCAAGAAGGAATTCGATCTATATTGTAAAGGTCAAGGACATCCTTGAATATTCACGAATTCAATCGAGCCGTTCACTGCACAAATCGATTAACTCCACTTTTCGAAAAATCTTAAATTTAAGTGTCAAAGCACTCGGTATAGTCATAGATAACTTTTCTCAATATTTATTTGAATTTATATTGTGAGAGGAATTTTAAAAAACAATGTACATTGTTTCATCGCATTTCTCAACTTTTTGTTTCATGGAGTTAATAGATTTGTGGAAAGAACGGCTCAATCGTAGATCAAAATTCGATTTGAATTTTCTCGAAGAGGCACTACACGCGCAGAGCAAACATTGTGAAAAGCGAAATCGTTCCCCCGGCCTGATCTAATTTGAAACCACACGGCTCGTATTACCGTTAAGGATTTATTGGATCTCCATCCATATTCGAAGCTGTCACAGACAGTGCGAGCCCAGCATCCAGCAACTCTTGTCGTGCGAATTCGGTGAGGCGTACAAGAACGTATTGATCTGCCCTGACATACCATTCGGGCACGAGACCCGCAAGTACGGCACTGTCGGCATTTCGCACCACACGAAGTGTGTTGAAACCCTCTTACGTCGATGATCGCCTCTGAATTCGTTCAAAATACGATCGCTATCGCATCACGGACGCATGTACATTTTCCAAACTCCCGGTTTTCGACAAATACCCCGGCTGGAGACAGAATTTCCTGAAAGCTGGCAACTTCTCGGACCACGTAGACGACTGCTTTCCAAACTTTTCAGTAGCTGAAAAGAACATTTCCTGGAGCTCTAGATTTATAGATAAAGAATTATCTGATAATTTTAATTAATTCATAATTAACCCATTCACTGGCAGGCAAATTTAAAGCGTTTTGCCTTGGCCGCCAAGATTTAAAACAGACGTGTAATCTAGGTTATTATTTTGATAATAAAAAGTGATATTAAATTTGTTGTTTTAGAAAGAAAATTTACGATCTCCTTTGGAATAATTCGTGACTCGAGAGGCTATAAACTCATCCCGTGAGTAATTGCAATCAATTTGAACTACGAGTAATCTCGTAGTTGGCAGTAAATGGGTTAACTCGATCTTCAAAATTAATTATTTTTTCTAAACTTGAATATTCCATTGTAAATTACAGAATAGTCTGTTTTTTTTTTTTAAACATTCTGTTTCATTAATTTTTTATTTCGTGTTTGAGTGAATGTGAACTATAGTACATCCCGTGAATGAACGAATAATATCGGTGCGAAGCGTAAGAACAATTTTCCTGACATTATGATAGAACACGCACTATTATCACGTGAATATCCGCCGGGTGAAAATAGAACTTTAAACAAAGGGTGGCGCATTTGTCTCAGAACTTAGGCGAAGACTAATGGCAAGAAGAGCGCTCCTCAGCCTCCAGCATTTACAGATGCAAGTGAAAGGAACATTACGTTGCGTGATCGCCGTTTTATTAGACAAAGGGTGCTACAGCGAGTGTACACTTCTACCCATTAATGTCTCTTTATCACTAGGCATTATATTGGGGGTGAAATGAGAACTACGGAAACTGCTGTATCTGGCCGAAAGTATACTTTGAAGTAGAATGGATGAGGTGAAGGTCCGTATAATAAAAATTAACATTAACGAATTACTTGCTTTAGAATGATAAACCACAAGAAAAAGTTCTCTGCTTTAAGAATATTGACTGTAAACGTATTAAATTCCTCCTTAAGCTAACAAATACATTAAGAAGGTTATAATCTAAAATTATATAGTAAAAATTCTTAAATTCAATAAACATATTATTGCTAAAAAGAAAATGAACACTTGTCTAATATAATACATAGTTAAAAATTCAATTTACAGTATAATGGATATCTCACTTTGCCAAGACGTTTCCTTGTAATTTCAGGTTACATCACGACTGATATTTTATTAAAATAAAATGTTTCGTATAATGAGGAAAATTGCATAAAGGATATTCCTATAATAGTTAGTTGGTTTTCCTAGAATGCTGGATCTCTTCAAAATATTCGTACCTTAACGCTTTCGCCTACTTGGATATTCACGATGGGAAGTTCGGAGACGACCCATTCCTTTCGTCCATTTCGATTTGTCTTCAATTCCAAGATCTTAGAACGTCGATTGGCGTCAGTGTTGAACGAAGAACAGTGTCCTCGATAGCGTGCAATTTAAATTTCTCACGAACAGAAAAAGTTTATTATTCGCGTGGAAGTTGACAGCTACATCATATTCCAATATCTGGAAGGGTCGAGAAACATCGGGTCCCGCGACACGCACCACTCGTGTGCTCGTTTCCTCGGCTTAATATAAGTTAAAATTGATGGCCACAAGTAAAATACATTAAAGCTTTTGAATTTCATTACGCGTCCCCAAGATCCATACCACGATGGATGACATTCATCGGGATACACCCTCCACTTTGCAATTCAGTAGTTTACAACGGCCATATTAAAGCAGTCATACGGCGATAAAGTCGCGTCCACGAAATAATTGATTTATAAGTTTATGAGTTTGCATCCTATTTCCCCTATCATAACAAATAATTATAATTAACAAGCGATATTTGTTGATAGAAAAATTAACGTTTTCCCTTTTTATTACGACAATGTCTTCAACGTTAACACGCGCTCAGATCTCGCATAATCATTCCCAATGTACAATACATTTTAAATAATAATTAAAACAAGGAAACCGAGAAATCTCTTAAGACTCCTAAAATCTCAAAATTACAAGGCTTCCGTCGCCTATCACGTCCAGGCGAATAATTTAAAACTTCGCAGCCTTTATCACCCGTTCGCGGACCGTCGGCGTTTGACGTCGAAGCTTAGGGTTAAGTTTCACCCTAACGTGTAATAACGCGCGCACACGTCGCCCGCGTGAACTTCGTAACGAGCAGTCAGGATACATACGTAACGCCTGTACCCGTTTTACCGTCGCTTGCTCGCCTCTCGCCTCCCGGTGGCCTTCTTTTTTCATCGCAAACGGGTATTACAAACCGACCCGTCGACACTTTCGCGGGAGCGTCTACGTCGACGGGTATCTTGAGAAAACTTTGGGGCGCGCGTTCAACTTGACGCAATATCTGAGAAGGCTCGTATAACGCCGCCAACGTGTCCATGCAGGTTATACGACGCGAATATACAGCCACAACGATAAGCCGGCTCTTCGAGTTCTCGACGAGATGCGCGTAAAGGGCACGGGAAACGGTGCATGACTTCTGAGCCGTTCGTCCACACGTGAACTCATTTTCAAGCTGTAATAGACCGCCATTGGAGTGCTGGGAAAGTTGTGCCATTAAAATTAAGCTTAGCGGAACCAAGATGAGCGTGGAAAATTATTTTGTTTTTGGAGAGGCACTGTGAGCACGAATAACATTCTCTTTGCATAATAAAAGAAATTTTGGACGAGAATCTCTTTGAACGTCGCCAAAGATTTAATCGATTTTCCTCCTCTGTGTTAGCGCAACGCCCCAAAACGGGAGACCCGGAAACAAATTTCCCAATCCTTAAATTCCAGGCGTGATGCAACGGATGAATGTCGGTTGATTCTTAGATGACACGAGGATTTGAATAAAAAGGCGAAAGATAGAGAGGATGGGATCGGCCGTAGAAAAATGAAAAGAAAAAAGGACCGATAGAAGGTGAAGGAGAACCGAGCGTTCCGTAGCGGAACATGAAGGGGGTGAAGAAGGGACGTGTCGCGAGTGACAGGTCATTTTCCGGAGCAGAGCACCCTCTCGTCGCGTGCGACCTACCCTCGATCGGCTCCAACCCCTTCATGTTCGCTCTAAGGATCACGGGGCTATCCTAACTCCTACTTCTCGAATAGGCAGTTCTCGATATCTCGTTCGGTGAATTCAAGCCCGCAATAACGCGCCTATGCCAATATCTAATTTGATCCCCGCTGTGGAAAAATGCTTTTGGTCCCACGGGTATACAGAGCGTTTTAAAGTTATTTACAATTTAAAATATATTAGTAAAGATTTATATTAAATTGAAGTTGAATAAACCCTACGTTTTATCTTGAAAGAAAGAAATTATTATGTACACTTTACAATTTAAAATATATTACTTAAGATTTATATTAAAATGTACATGATAATATCCTTCTTCCAGGATGAACCGTACAGTTTATTCAACTTCAATTACAATTACACTGCATTTCCAAACGACCGTGCGGTCTAACGTTGGCAAACTCGTATTCACAGTTCTCCTCGTGTACAAGTGGCGGAAACAAACGTTGACGTCCATCGGTAATGTTTTTCTTAACGGGTATTATGCGAGGTCCGCATAAGAGGTAAAATGGATTTGCTCACCGTACTCAGGGTGTGCTCCATGGTGCAGTGAGTCTTCGTTCCGTTGGAAAAAGCCACAATGGGTGCGAGCAATCGCTTAAGTGGAGGCCGTGGTTTATCCTCACGGTTCCAAGCGTTGTCCCCTCTCTCTAAAGAGACGTAAATGCAATAGTCTTGAATGTTACATAACTAACAAATTATACATCGGCGGTTGGGTAACCGATGTGCGGTACCCAACGCGCGAACGGACGATAAGAGGGAAATAAAGGCGAATGGGGATACAGAACGTCCCGGATATATGTAAATATAGAAACGCAAACAAACTCGTAAGGATACTAAGGCGGAGACAAAAGGGGATCGACGCGGACGGTTGGTGATGGAGGGGGGGGGGGGGGCGGGGGGAAGACCATAGAATGAAAAAAGGAAGGAAAGCAAGCTCCACGAATGCGCTGCATGAATAACATGCATTTATGCAGTGCCGACGCAATATGTAAGAAGTCCTCCTCTTCTTATCCATGAAGAACCAGGAAAATGCGACGGAGCCTCCATATTTTAGGGGACCCGACAAAGTGCTCGACCCACGTCCCCGCTCCCTCTTCACGTAGTCCATGCATTTATGCAATGACGAGATAATTTCGCGCCTACGTCCATGCGACATCACGCTCGATTTCCTCCTCTTTGCTCGATTTTCGACGGAGAAGTGAAAAATATGACGCCGGGGGGGGGGGAACATCCGTCGTTCGCCTTCTGCGACTGGACGACGCACCCTATAAACTGGACGACGCTACTCCCGTTGCGCACTTATGGTTTCGAAAGCCGTTTCGAGTAACCCTTTTTCATTTCCAACCTTGTGATTTTCTTTGTCTTCGATGATATTGTATTACACAAACGTGTTTCTCTGACATACATTCTTATTGTTAGTGTCAAGAAGAAAATGTAAAAATCTCATGTACACCTTTGTTTATAAATATAGGGACACAACTTCAATGAATAATTGATATACACCGTAAATTATTACTATAAAATGTGTACTATAATCTAGTATTATCTTGGCTCGTGAAACTTTCATATACCTGACACCAGAATCGACTAATCAGATTTGAGTAGTTATATTTAATTCCCCATTGCGCATGTTCGAATCGTAGTGGTAAGCGGCCGATTAGATCCATTCTTCGCGATGAATTCAATCTGAACGTTATACCAAGATTTTCCAGCTTTCAACTACTTCCCGTGAACAGTTTCCAACTGTTTAAGTTATGCGTGGTTGTTCGCGCGGTTTCTGATCGTTCGCCGAAGTTTGCACGACAATTGAAAATGTTTACGTAACTATATTAAGCTGTAACGATGCATGCCGCATACGACCTACTTAACGTATCACAAACTGAACCAGCGTGAAATTGTTAACGTATACAGGCCGTCTCTAACGCAAACGTTCTAACCGCCGGTGAGTGTGTGCCCTAGTTCTCGAAATAAGAAAGTGATTCCCCGGATACAGCGCAAGATATGCGGATCCTATGCATAACGCATAACTTCGGAACACGAAAGAGTGGAAATATGCTATTTGTAGTACTCTCTTTGTTATGCATGCTCGCTAAGCTCTATCAACGGGTAACAGGTAACTTGTAACTCGAGATGAAAGCGTTTTTCGCGTTTACGTTTTATTATCGAGTAATAGGGAAGGTTGAGGCTGAAGGTAACGGTGGGGGGGGGTTGTAATGGAGTCTCCGGAGGAGTTGAGAAAATTTTATT
>NW_026534361.1:0-27266 GCF_026225885.1 Hylaeus anthracinus
TCTCTCTCTCTCTCTCTCTCTCTCTCTCTCTCTCTCTCTCTCTCTCTGTGCCGTCCATTCGCCACAAGTATGTCGGAAATAAACAGTTCCGCAGAAATTTACTCAACGAAAATAAATATTAACTTTATGATCCCCGACAAATACTGTTCCGCGAACGGAACCGTACCAGCACGTAATATCTACTTTTTAATGCAATGAACTTCCCGTGGATGAAGCTTTCGAGAGAAACAATTGCAGAGTAGCACGGCGGTCGAGTGTCAAAATTAGACAGATCCAGATTTTTCCATAATTGCTTTGGAGATGTCCAATATCAAGGCAATATTGAAAACTGTTTCTTGATTACTTGAACAGTTGTCTCAACAAAAATTAAAATAAATCAAAATAAAAATGTCGAAACGGTCTATTGAGGGCTAGAATAAATAGCTAGAGTACACGTGACCCGCGAAGATCTTAGAACCTTTCATAGTAAACGTTATACAATCGTCTAAACCGATTTGCTTGATACCACGGCGGATGGTCTGGCTAATTCGAAAACAGATAGATGGCTCATGGTGATTTTAACAACGTGAAGTAGGAAGGTTGAAAGCCATGACTGAAACGCGCTGCAAGATTTATCCGATAAACGAGATTTAAGCGGCTCTTGTATCCTTTCTATGGATGAATTGCTCGAGAACGTTTGTGGATGGCGATGAATATCGTCGACGCGGAAAGCATTCTCCTCCCGTGCTGGTTGCATGTATCCGAAGGGTTGAGAGGCTTAAAATCAAACGCGAGTACCAGACTAATTACGTTAATTGGCATAATACTCCCGACGCGTTTGCAGTTAGCAAAGTGTCGACTCTTCGATTCCAGCACGAATACAATAGAAGCTACGGGGGCCGGCGAATCAGTTAGGCTGAACGAGCGCTGGGCTTGTTTATCTGACAATTGCAGGGCTTTTGGGAGAATGTATAGACGGATTGGTAAAAAAAAATGATATTCCCCGCTAGGTGGTTTATTCGAGATTTCAAATTTTATCGCTATAAAAAACGTCAACAAAAAGTGAGAATTATATGATCCGTTCACTGCACAAATCGATTAACTCCACTTTTTGAAAAATCTTAAATTTATTAAATTTGGAGCTAATAGATTTGTGCAATGGACGGATCATATTTGAAGACCTTTTTATTTACATTATCTGTCGACATTGACACGTCTTCGCAAATTCATACCAAAGCTCCTGGATGACGCAGAAAATTATCAAAGCAAGCATAGCGTAAACGTCTGTTAACCGGGACATTATCGGAGCGAATGAACGTTTAAAGAGCGACGGAAAAGTTTGGTGTAACGCGTTCGGGGCGAGAGGAGACGCGTCAGAAGATTCGTGACATACGCCCCCATTATCCACACGGATCGGCGCGCTGTTTCGCGAGAGTTTCAAGTTATAAAATGTAGGCCAGATAAGAGCCACCCCCGTCATGGTCCACATCCTTTTTCAATTCAAACTCGCAAGGAAGTCGCGAATCCACTCTTTACATCGATCCTTTCTCCCGCTGCCATCGGTGTTCTCGCCCTCCCTATCCCTTTCAGGCTTCCCTTTCCCTTTTGCCGTCCTTTCTTTCCTCCGTACGTAAGGGCAGCACCGTGAGTGAGTGCTACGACGGCAGCAGAAGTTCCTCCATTAACGATAACAATGAAAGATGGACACAGAATTTGGCCCCGATCATTCCTGACAAACACACGCTTACGTTGCCTCGCCGCGCTGCGAAATTCCGCTCGTCCAGCTATAAATATCCAAGAGACGCCGCGCTTCCTGTTTTTCTCTAACAAAGACGACCGTTCGATTAGTCTTTGTGTAAATTAACACGTTGACTGCCAGACAAATATTCTTGAAAATTTCCACTAGGATTGAATATTATTTAGGCTATTGGAGGGCTACATAATCAAACATTTATCGTGATATTTCTTTTTGTAATTTCATCAAAATTTATAAATTTCATTTAATTTCATTTCCTTTGTTGCTCAATGCAGATTGTTAAGTTGCTCATAATTCAAACTTTTGTCCAACAAGCTTCGATAGTATCTTCATGAATCAATAATACTATAACGTGTTATCATTAGAGGAAGTTCATTGAGTGATTAATGAATTTTATTCGTCAGGACGAGACAACAAGTTCCAAACGTAGACTTGGAATAGTTTTAAACACCACCCACGGGATGATTAAAACGACACATCACGACCTTTTCACAGTCCTACCACTTCGACTCATAATTCTCTTCCTCTACCACAAGAATTATTCTTTAATACTTCCATATTTCCCGCGTTTCATAAACCGCTTTTCCACGATGCCCTTGCACTTCCCAAACCACGCGAAGCGAAGGTTTTTACACGTTTCCAGGGAAAAATAAAAACCCACCGATTCTGTAATGGACAATCGCGGGATAGTCCGGTTGAAAAAAGCTAACTAATATGTTATCGAACGTCCGTTTCGCGTTTACAACGAAACGGAAGTTTAAATGGATTCGGTATTGGTTATCCCAGCCGAAAAGCGAGTCCATTAAGGGCTTTGCTAATGGACCGCTATCGCGTAATGCAACAGAAAAAATAAGTTGTAGAAACATCTGCGCCTTCGTGCGAACCTCTCGCTGTAAATAATTTTTGTCCGCGCCGCGGAAAACGCCTCTCGTTTCCGTTATTTTCTCCTGTCGTCGATAATTCTTACCGTTGCCATCGGGCTACGTTGATGATCTATAGAACGACAACCGAATAGAATGACAAAAAAAAAGAGAATATAGAGAATAGAAGGAAGAGGGCGAAGTGAAATATCTAAAACGAAGAGAAACGAAGAGGAAAAATTCGTTGCGACCGACTTCCGCGGTTCATTTCCACCAGATTGTTTGCCAAGCTCGTTCTTTCCCCTTTCTTTTCGACTTTTCATCGGCCCGCCGAATTGTACGTCGCAAAACGGGATTTCCCGTAAGGAAATCGACGTGTAGGAGGGAGGGGGCCACAGATGGAAAGGGATCGACGTAACGGGGGCAGGAACAGAGGACCTTCATACATGATTTCCCCCGAGTCCCTAGAGTGAAGCATTTCTGGCAATACGCGTTCATAGAAGCGTGCGGCTACCTGCTGTACGGTATCTCGCTGACAAAGTTGCCCAATCATGCGTGCATTATGAGATCCCCCCTGCAAAAGGACTCGTGAGTAAAGGATTACCGGTAAGAGGTTTCGAATCTTCGTGCTCGTTTCTTTTTTCACCGATGGCGGTTACGATCCTTCTCCCTTAACCGAATTTGTCTATTCCTCCTTCCTAAAACACCCCTCGCTAAAAGCGATCGATGAAACTAAATCCCAAAAATGCCAGTTAAATCGCTCCTCCGCTCTGTTTCACTAATCCCAAACAATTATTCGCGCACCAATATATGCACACGAAGCCCAGCTGCGTATAATTCCAATTCGGCTCTCGCGAGATCAAGCGACCATCGACGGCAGGACGAACAAAATTGTTGCGTCGCAGCCAATCCCCCTGGTTCCCAGGTACGTCAATCATGAGCTTCGCCCCCTCAACTATAAAAATACACCAAGCCCACGGTTCACATCCTCGCAACTACGTCGTACACGTGCAAGAGGCACGATGTGTGGGTGGCATGTCGGTAAACGGCCGGGCCAGAGCGATTAGATGTTCGATCTGTATCAATATTTACTCCGCTTCGGTGCGGCGCGTCTTGCGAAATGGAAGCCAGACTTCCTTCATCCCGACGTGTTTGCCCGTGCCGCGAAGCAGATACACCGGATTCCCTGGGGAGGACGTGCCGCTAGTCCCACGGACAGGCTTACCGTTCCAGCTACAAACCATGCCACCGACCACCCACACCCTCACTGCTTCCACCTTCTTTGCCCCATTGCTTGCATCTCTCCCGTCCCACCTCGCGATGTGGCCCACCTAGCTGTAGACGAGCCGTCTTACCAGCCCTGAATATATTCCCGCTGGCACGATCGATCCGCCACCATAATAAGAAGAGTAAACGAGAGAGGATATTCTATGCAAGATCAACCAGCACGCTGCCAGCCACGCGAATACACCAACTACGGGCGGTTCCACCCGGTTTCGCATCCTCGCGAATACCTCCACCGATCCCGCCAGACAACCTTCCGGTTACCCGATCGATCCCCACCGAAAGTTTACTTGTAAGATTACGCGTTACGAGGAACGAGAAACCGGGAATACGGCCCGTCGAACGGGGAAATGGGTTAAGGGAGGACCCAGCATCGCGAGGCGCTACAATTAGTGGCGACGTTTGCGTTAATCATGGGCCAAGCCTTTCCGGAACGACCTACGTCGGGCCATGAGATTCCTGGATTATGCGAATTTCATTTTCGGTGAACACGACTCGACGGAGATCGAGGGAATGCATGTAGAATGGTTCTTGAGTGTTTGGTTAGAGCAGTATTTCTCAACCTTTTTGTGTTATGGCAGTTCTTGATCTTTTTCGATAAAGAATCTTCCATTTTAGATTATTTAGACACGTGCTTCATTGTCACAATAGATTTTTAGCTGCAGATATTGCTCACTTTTCCTCGGATCTCCGTCCCTATTAATTCTTTCTGTTCCGTAAGATTACAAATTTTGCGTGCGACGCTGGTCATGACGAACTTCTTAAATTAGCGAATGTACATTGCTTGACGGTTACCATACGAAAGAATTTGGAAACTCGCAAAGTTTGCTCGCCATGGTCGATATACTTACCGTTAATAAATAACGATGACCGAGGAACGGGAACTGTTTTATTCGAAGTGTACAATGTACAAGTTTCAGCGTCGCGTTAATACTCGAGGCATTATCGTCAGAAACGAAGAGTATGAAATTCACGACTAGGAAGAAAGAAAATGAGAACACACTTTGGTCATTCCCCTGGGTTGATTAATGAACGTCCCGGTAAAAAAGGCAGGAATAAAAACGAGCGTGTATCATTCGTCACCGGTGTAAACGATGCACCGCGTATCGTATACAGCTCGCAGGAATTCTGTCGAGTAAGATAATGGAATAGAACTGGAGCAGATTACGCGAGAAAAGAATTGCATTAGAATGATCGATGAACCTTGTTATCTCGAGCTGAAATAAACAGTAAAGTACCGTACTTCATTAATTATATTTCATATAGGAAGAAAACGAGCTGCTACAGTTATTTGAATTAATTATGCATCGTACTCTGGTAATGGTTTTGGAGGGGATCGAATTGGATGAATTTTCTATTATATTACGTATCAACATTTTTGACGAATTTTATAAATTTCAGCTTGTAAACACTGGTATTATTTACCTTGATTTTATGAAGGAACGTAGTGCAAATATTTGAGTTTTTAACGGTATCGTCGTATGTGATAGATTTTTTAACAAAACAAAAGGAAACGAATTAGCATAGACAATTCAGGAAACAAATATTTTGTTCGTTGTTGAAACCTGAGGCGGAACTCGCAGCTTCGGAAACAGGCGGTGAACCTGTGACGTGAATAGAGTCTAACAAATAGACCCGAAGAAAGATTGTACTCTATTTGTATCCTCGCAGCAGAAATCCACGAGTAAACGAATAAATCAAAATCACCTCGCAACGCAAACAAATCCTTCAACTTCCTGACGTAATCACGCTCCGTCGAAGTTACAAACGCGCCAACGTCAAAGGAATACCCCGATAGATTTTGACCCAGCAATCAATAGTCGCCTAAAAGTGCTCCATTAACGCGTGGCATCGACGCCGTATTACCCGGAATTTCCAATATTTCCGTCGAATGTTGCGCGATATAAAGCGTGACGCGAAGCGGAACGTTCCGCGCGGCAACAGTCACGCGGGGACACATAATGCACGAACGCTATAGCAAGTCGATGTCGCGGGAGGGGGAGAGGGGGGGGGGGGGGGGGGGGGCCGGAGGGAGGCAGCATCTTCGAGAGAGCAGAAAAAGGGCGGGTTGAGGCGCGGCGTGCGCTCGACACGTCGCTCAACACAAAGCGACTGAACGAAAGGCTCAGTCAGGAAGGATGCTGAAACGGAACGGAGCATGGACAGTGGTGGATAAATAAAGGAATCCACGGATGAACCGGAGGCACCAAGTGCGCGAGAGGGAAGTGCAGAAGCCGACGGTAAAAAAAAAAGAGGAAGAAGAAGGAAAAAGGTAAAAAAAAAAATAATAAAGAAAGAAAAAGAAAAGAGAGAAAAAGAAGAAAAATAAAGAAAAAAAGAGCGGAGCACGGCCGCCAGCAAGTCTCGAAGCCTGACGCGTACACCTCCCCGACGACCAAGCACCCTGCAGTACATATAGGCGGTCGGGAATGCCGGACAATTTTTCAATGGCTCCGGCCGAGCTTGAATTCTCGTTAATTTTTACTTTCTCTCGCCATCCGCCACGGGGATCCGCCATTGTCCGCGCGGCTTCGCTCAGACCCCCTACAACGATAACAGAGAAAATGCAGCGAACCGCGGCAGAGTATACCTACCTACCTACCCTAACAACCCAACGGCGTGAGGCTGTCGATAGCAACACTCTCCAATAAAGCGGATCCCTCCGGCCTGGACCGTGGCCGGGCTCTCTCCTTTACCCGCTCGCTCTCCGCCGTTTCTGGCCATTCTACACTTCTCTGCGGCTCCATAGGTACGCCGTGGCGGCTGCTCTCAACAGTAACGCAATTTTGGTACTCGCCGTTGGAGGCAGATGACAAGGAATGGACGCGCGCCATGGTCGGAAAGGGAGGCGGACCTTCGCCATGGCGTTTCGGCCACGAAGTTCTCCCCCGCGGACAAAGCGGGGAAATAAAAGGTTCTGCGCGCATGTGGGTGGGTTTTGTGCTCGGTTGTTTGATATCGCGCGATTTTCCCCTGTAATATTCGATTAGCGATGATACGCGGATATTTTTCGTGATTCCGTCGAGATTTTAGGCGGATTTATAAACCGCTGCTTGCCGGCTAAATACACTTAATACCTTTTTAAATCGATCAGAGCTGTCTCTCGGTTATTCGATATTTATACGTATTTCGGTGATATTCGGGGATATAGGATATCTAGAATTGTTAAACGGGAAATTAGATGGGTAATTTGGGGCGTGTCGGAGGCAGAATTATGAGTTATAACGGGTTTTGAATGGGAGGTGGTGCAATTTTAGATATGTTATGATTTACATATATTCCGGAAGTCGAAGAAAATATTATTGCTTCGCACTAAAATCATTCACTTACGTAGACCGACTTGTGTATTCTTATTACATTCTTCTTCTTCGTAGTTGATAATTTTAGATAGTTTGTGTCACCGAAAGCGATGAAGACTATAGTCAGAAATGATTATAACAAATAAGTACAATGTGATATAATCTTTCACTTGCACGACGTTACTTATTTACACTGCGAGTGGAACGAAACGAAATTATTACTTTTTTACTTTCTTCCCTATTTTTATCTAAGCTTTGTACACTTTACGCTGATAAGTAGAGAACATTTTTCTCCATTTTCCGTTATACCATAACGTGTAATACGTGCACGTCTACATGTATATTCAATATTTCCACGGCAGCAGTATCATTTCGTTTATCGTCGTCCATAATAGGATAAAATGGTATCTCTTAACATTCTACACTGTCGCGATCGTTCAATTCAGAATTCAGGAGGCAGTCACGGATAAAAATAAATTATACGAGGAAGAGGTACGAGTAACGTATATTTCGAACGGTATGACCTAATAATGCACTGATAAACCTCACTTTCAATATTCCTTCTCTGCAATTTTCATATCCTTTTATTGAACTATACTCTTCTCGTCAGATCTTAATTTTTAGAAGTATAAAATATCAATGTTGGTTGATGAAAAAAAGTAATAAATGGTTCGCGATTAAAATTATCCAATTGTTTACATTATTTCTTTAGAACGCTATTCTTTTCAGAAAGTGCGTATACTTCATGATAAAGGTAGACATCTCGTAACGTTTTCAACTACTCGTTAATTCATTTGGCAATTTTGAACGAGTAGACGGAGGTTTCTTTTGCTATCAACTACTCAACTGGGATTTCGCGAGGACTGTAGAAAACGGTCAGTGTTATCGGATTCCGTGCGTGTCGTACGCAGAGGCATTGATTGCTGGTGCTGACCGCACAATCATTTTATCCTCTCCAACCCTCTCTTCGCCGTACTGTTCCACGGTTCTCGTGCCGTGACAGCGATCGACAAATCCCCGTGTCGAAGCCAGACCTCGCTGCTGGTTTTGTTGCTCCCGTCTATTTTCGTCAATTTCGTTGTTTTTTTCGTAACACCGTGACCCTTGAACTCCTGTCGTCGCGTGCACAAAGGGTACGTGAATGAAATAATTATAAAATAATAATCAGCGTAACGCTCTATAGAAATTAATTTGTGTCCTGCAGAGGACACTCGAATCTCACCTGGGATAAGTTGACGCGCGTTCAGCGGTTTATGCAAATGCACGTACGCGAAATATAAAAGAAAAAATTAAATATGCAGAATGTTACGTAGTTAAACACACCTGCGGTTGTGTGGAAAGCATTAGGAGGAAAGTTAGAGAGGGATAGAGGATGTCGAGAGACTGTGACAGGAGGGGGAGAAGAAAATAGGGCAAAGAAAAAGGTGTGTCCTTGATTAGATAACAAACATCGTGCCGATTAAACAGATGGAGATCAAGGTTGAAAGTGGCATATCATCCGATGCAAAAGTTTCCAACTTTTCGAGGAACGATTCGGTCAGGAATAAATAAATATTAAAATTTGTTACTCTAATCCTTCCGCTCTGCCGTGTGACGGACGCGCGCACCTTGGCAACGGATATTCGGAAAAACTTCTTGGCATCTGCCATTTCAGCTGTCATCGGTCGTATTGGTCTAGCTAAAAATCACAAAAGCCCTGGCACAGAGCGGAGGATGTTAACCAATATTCCAGCTTTCGGCACCGACAGGATTTAAACCCTGGCGGTTCGCGTATGGAAATTTATGAGACTATTTCGCATGTAAGCACTAACCAGGTGTGGCTACACATAAATTTCGCATCCTCGCGCGTATATTTCAGACCCTTCACCCTCTGCTTCTCCGTTTTACTCGGTAGGTGTGGACCAACTTACCAGAAGTTACCTTCCTGGTATCCCACTTCTATCCACCCCCGTCTTCAAACTCTCACACCTCCGTCCATTCTTCCTCTCTCTATCTCTCTCCATCCTTCGCACTTTTGCTTTCTACAAGCCTCTATTCGCGTCTACTGCCCTCTCCGCCACCGCCCCTCCCCCCTGTTCTAACCTTGCTCGTCTTATCCCTATACACGCTATAGGTAAACCTCTCTCTTATTCTTCGCTCGAGATCGTATACCTAAATCACCCCCGACTACTCGGGAACACCGAGGCGCCTTTCTAATTGCTCCACGCTACGTTTAAATTACTTAAAACTCCCCCTACCTCAAATTAGTTTCAGATAGGCGAAAAGAATGACGCGTTCGTCGGCGGGCTCGAAGAACGCGGAAGAATCTCGCCGTGGAATGCTAATTTAACCCCGATCCCACTTTCTGTCCAGTAATCGTATCTTATAACGATTGTCTATCCACCCCCATCCCATGGTTAAGTTTGAAAAATCCCACCACGAATTCCTTTTCCATTTTTACGGACCGTTCGCCTCGAAATCATTAGCGCCGGGACTCTCGTGGAAATTATAATGAAACATTGTAAATTCAAAGAGCTCCCAGAACGACCCCTTTGCCCAGTCTATCGTTAACGATTCCCAAGGCGCAGCCGGTTGTTCTTTAACCGATAATGAGCCGTGATAGTTTATTTTTCTCGAGAAGTTTCCATCGGTATTCATTCGATTCCTGCAAAAATGTGACTTAATTGGGGATATTTATGGATACTTTGACGGAACTGCGGGAATAGCAATTCGTTGTTTTTCGTGGATAGGTGGATGTCAAAGGGAGAGGAGCGAATTTCTGGCACGGTGTATATTTAATTGCGAGTTCTCTTTGTTGGAAAGCAGATGGGTCGCTGTTCGTGGACAAAGGTGCAGTGTGATAAATGTGAGATGTCATGGAACATTATTTATTTTTTTGACGTGTAAGATTAAGCATTACCAATGGTGCAGGGTAGTTGATGTGAGATGTCATGGAACATTAGGTATTTTTTTTTTATACGTAAGTTTAAAAAATTCCACATTTTAATTTTGTATACAGTGACGCGTTATTGTATCAACTAAACCTACTCATACTTAGTAAACACGTCAACGATTCGATGATCCGTGACAATTCCCAGAAAGCTACGTCCAATTAGCGCTTATCAACATTCTCGAGTCGCTCGCGATGAAAAAGCCCCTAGCATCTTCCGAACGAAGACGAACGGTCTCGCCCTGTGAACGGACGGCTCGATATCTGCGACATTTTTCATTGGCAGGGACTTTCTGTCGATCGAGCGGCACACGACAAAGGAACAATTATCGAACTGCGAATTAACGCGAGGCATATTGAGCAATCTCACGTGGAATCAGCCGGAGGCGTCTCGAGACGTCCTCATCTCGGGCAAAACCGAGTAAAGGGATGAAACGCACGGCTGCGACCAATCACGTTCGCAATTAAAGGCAAAGCTGTAGCCGCGAGGGAAACTCGCAGGAGGAAGGGACGGAAACGTATCTCGTACATGTTTCCACTTGGCGCAACAACGACACACTCTCTGGCCGTCCTTTTAAATACGTGACCTGTAAATAATTGCATGAAGGGACAAAGCACGTGCACAACTGGACCTCGAGTGTACGGAGAGTGTACCGTTATACTATGTTAGCTGATCACGCGCACATACACATGGACACATACACAAGTATATAAGCGTACCAGTGCCCTCGGTTTCTTTCTTGCTTCCTTTCCTTTGTGTCCTATCTATCCCCGTCTTTGTTTCCCGGTTTTCTTCCCGGCGCGCATGCCTGTACTCGTATCTCCGTTTCTCCTTGCTTTCTACTCGCCGTGATTAGAGCCCCTTGAGAAAATGTCAATCCGTGGAGGGGTTCGCGAAGTTGCCCCGGCGGTGTGCACCGACGCGACATAAACATAACCGTTCGTATACGTGCACCGTGTCGGTGAAAGAGCCAAGCATCTCGCGGACAGGGGACCGGAGCGCGACAACAGCAGTAGCGCGACCTATACCGTGCAGCGTAAACAATTTCTGAATATAGCCGCCGTAGGAGTGGTCATTTTTATCTCCCCAGGACAAACAACAAAGGTTCCTCCTCTCTTTAACGTCGAGTCGGTCGGGATTAATCAACGAAGCGATTCCCTGGCGCGCTTATAACGTCGAAGCCCGACGAACGCCAGCGCGCGCGCCTCCGCTAACAATGGCGGTTCCCAGACGCGTCACACGTGCGCGTGCACGCGTGCAATCGACCCTTTTGTAGTCGAAAGCCTCACTCCGTCGGATTTGCTGCTATTATTTTTTAATTACATTTCGTCAATCGCATTTGTATCTCCCCCACCGCGCGTCGGAATCTGGTAACACTCCTGTCAGGGAAATCTCGTTCCGGTGTTGCGTGGCGGAACACGGTTTTAATTTTCATAAAATTCAATACCAACCGGGGTTTCGTACCCCGGTACACCTTGCGTGACCGCCACGAACGATACCATTCTACGTATGTGCGCGTGTATGCCGGCCCATGGCGCGGAGTTAGGGGAAAGGAGCATGAGAACGGAGAACCGCAACCCGCTTGTACAGCCATTCCGTGTACAATCCCGGAAATCAAAACCGACCGTTTCTCGCGGTCGATCGTGACGCACGCCCGCCAGCGATGTTAAACGTATCGATAATTATCGATAAATTGTACAATCTCGCTGGGTGGGGAAAACGTCGATTGGAGGTAATATCAATTCTATGCTGTTAATCAAAGTCTGCGGAATCTGGCGCTGGAGATATTGCTGGGCAAGACGGGACTAATGTTTGGGGTTGTTGCATGTTGGGCGAGGCAACTGTTTGATTCGATTTGTGGTCGTTGGAAAGTGTTTGGAATTACTATTACACTAAAATAGCAGACATTGAATAGCAGAAATAGAAGAAAGAGTAATACATATTTCGAAGACATTATACCGTCACTATAAAATTTCTGTAGTTTTTTTTATGAAATACTTGCTAAATATTATATTTGCTAAATATTTGTTTTCATCACGAGTTTATGGGATGGTTTAATAGTACACCATAGGTAACGTTCCCCCAAGCTCGGTATAAGTTCCACCTCGAAACGTTTTTGTGAATTCGAGCCCAAGATCTACCGACGACGTTCCCTCCCTCGAGCATAATCGTACCACATCGAATTTGCGTTGCTCCGTTCTTCCAGTTTCCGTCTTGCTCCTCCGCCCCCATCGCGGAAACCAATTCGTGACAGATATCTCGACAGCCAGTAAAAATGCGAAATTGTCGTCGCTTACCTAGACAGAAGCAGGATGTAAAGAGTCGGAGCGCGATGTGGTTTCAGCGTCACTTCGTCGCGGCGTTGGTTTGGAATTTATTTTATTTACCTATCCCTGGATGGCTGCGACGCGCCATCTTCTTCCGTGTCGCGGCACAGCCAACGGAAATAAAGAACAGACATAACCGAAAGAGAGAAGAACGAGTCCCTCCCTCGGGGACTCGAGGCGTCTCATTAGGCGCGATTCAGTGTACCACACTCCGGCAGATCCTTGCCTTCCAGATTGTTCCATTTTCCTTCATACATATTTAAATTATTGAAATTGCAGCATTACCATATTTCATTGATTTATCGATGCCTCTTCTCGGCTCTTTCTTTCTTCCTCTTCCACCCTTTCCACGCGGCGTACCTCTTCTCTTTCAATTTCCTTATTGTCTCGTTCTTTTTCTGCTATCCTTACTGTTTGCGCCGCTTCTCGGTATCCCTAGGATTATTTTCACCCGCTAAGCGGTCTACCGCGATAAGGAAACAGAGATAGATAGTAAAAGGCGATGGTCAAAGTGTTACGCTTCCGTTGGGGACCGTTCGATGATGGATTGGACACTCTTTAGAGCGATGGGTGTTGAGAAATTTTAAGTTTTCCTCCATCAAGTCTTTTGATTGAGAGTTCTGTAGCCCGCAATTTAAATAGAAAAAAGAACGCTTCACTAAAAGTTCCTCGCTGAAGATTCGTGACAGTGTCGCCTGTAAATCAAAGGAGGACCGTGTCCGATAAACATCAGGAAAAACGAAACGTCACTGTGGGAAAGGATATATCGGTATTGTAGTGACTTCATGCAACCAGAGTGTTCGAAGCTTTAACGATATTAGACTGTTTCCGTTCTAATGACCAATGCAACCAGAATTCTCCTGTAGCACGCTTCGACGTCAGTTTACATCTTTACAACCTATAAAGCCGAGCCCGTGGAGGTGTTTAGGTCAATCCACCCCCCGTCGACGGTTTGAAGACCCTTTCCCTTCCCGCCCATTTTCCTTCGGCACGAGTCTGGGTCGGCCCTCCCAGGTTACACCCTTCAAACAGTAGCGGACTGCTACCAGCGACCGACGACAGATTGAACAGACGGCCAAACAGCTTTACACCTATTTTATGGTGTCCGATATTGCATTTAGAATCGCGATAGAGCACGCCACCCGCCCATCTAGTAACGATCGACAATGCGAATGTTATAACCCTGGTGAGAAAATATCGAACCGTGACGCCCGGAGAGACACGTAGCTAGGACAAACCTTCGAAAGTGGTTAAGGGACCGCGAACGAATAAACCGTTTATAGGTCTTGAGGGTTTGAATTTATGGCTAAGGAGTGGCGGTATGTGCCGAGCATGAGGCGGAAGCCAGCCCAGTTGTTTAGACCATCGACGTTCGCCAAGGTGGTCACGTCTGATAACAAAAGAATTTAAGACGACGGGTTTGGGCGTTGATCAGAGTGCATGCGACAGTCGTGCTTTGTTTGCTTTTGAATAATGAAGGATGAGAAAGTCGTTTGTTCGTGGATGACGTTCAGATTGATTTGGTATTTGATCGATCTTTAGAAATTAGGAGAAAATAGGCTTTAATTTAAGTAGATTATATAGAATTTCTTGAAAATTGTAGTTAATCTAAATTACAAAAGGATACTTTGTAGAGTAAAGTATATTTCTATCAACAATAAATTATATCGAATTTTCTATGAATTGCTTACCATATATTTGTATATTTTTCGTCGTTACGTAAGAAAATTACAAAAACTGAAAGATAGGTAAATACATTGTTACTCTTTTTCTATCTTCTACGCGGATTGCACAATGAAACAAAATGTTCCGCGACCCCTTCTAAAATTGGGAGAATTGGAGATATCTCGACGACGCACTGGACTCATCAAATCCAAAAGTGTTCGTTTAACCGAGAAGATGTTACTCGAATGCGGGCAGTTGCAATGTCGTTAAAACGGTGGAATGCTTGTTTTCGTCGCCTAAAGGAACCTCCTTTCGGTTAACAGCGTGTTCGGATGCTCTGCCCAAGCTTTAACTGCATTTCCAGACGCGCCCCAGGTGCCCCCTATTCGAAAGTCATTCACCAATAGACGTTACTAGCAATAAAGCCAATGACGGGACTCGTGCCCGCTCGGATGCGTAAATCGTGCATTTCCCAAAGCTAACCGGTATCCTGCGCAACGGTTACGTCCCTCCAGCAGCCGGTCGGTCTGACATCCGTCACGATTTCGCTGGACGACCATTCGAAATTAACGGGTTCAAAGGCACCCGACACGGCCAATTCTACCGAAATTGTCCGCGTCTGCGTAACGATCTGTCTCGCCCCGCTGTTACACAGTCGCAAGCTTCTGAATTGATAGTCCAAGTGCACGACGATTGAAAATTCGGTTGCGAAGAAAATTGGGGGTATCCAATTTCGATGGTCCCAAATGGCAAGGGAATCGACTGAGAAATGGGAGAATTGGTAGCAATCGTTTCATGACTGCATTCGTTGTTGCTTCGTTAAATTTCTATAATATTTTATAAACAGAAATCAAAGCTTGGAAAAGTCTACGAAAATGAAAGCAAAATGAAAATACAGGGTGAGGTAGTTAATTACACCTTCTAACCTTCTAAGAACCTTCTAACTTTTTTCTGTAACATGTTTTTGTATCTACGATAATTTAGGCATTATCGCTCTGTAACAGTTTAACTGCCTCACCCTGGATGAAATACTACTCCAGAACTGTCTGTTCTTTACTTCAAATAATGGCAACGCTTTAATCATTTGTGGGAATATATCTCCTGCGATAGTTGCAGGGAATAAGGAAAAAATTCGTGTCATTTTCGTTGGTTTTCAATTTATGCCATTGGGATCTTATCCTGGCATCGCAGCTCCGACCATTTACATGTGTATTACCTTCTTTTATACAGGCGTTACCTCCTTGTACCAGACGCAGGTGTCCCTGACGAGATTTCGTAAGCCTCGCTTTCGCTCCGCGCAGCTTCGAAATTCCGACCCGCACACGGAGAGACACAATCCTTAAACGGGGCATACCGATTCTTTTCTCGAATACGTGTGCTGGACAGAGGAGCGACGTCGTGGACCACGTCTGCCAATCGAAAAATTTCTGCTGCGATCGTCTGATATCCGCCACGAGTTTGTATATTGCTTTCGGCTTGCCTAGAACACGCTCGTCTATAAATAATCGACGTTGGTAGAGCGATAAAAGGTAGAACAGTAACATGAATTTGAATAAATAAGGGTTTCGAAATTTCATTGAAGATGGTTGTTGTAGAAATCTGGAATCGTGAACTGAACTCGTGAAAAAAGGAATTAGAAAGAAATGATTAAAATACTCTCTATAACAATAAGATAAGATTTTATAATGTATTAAAACGTTAACATATTAAAGGCGAATGAATGAATAAAAAATTAGCTATTGTCCGTGACAGAGGATAAGGCAAAGTGATTCCAAAATAGAGTAGTTTCAAAACATAGATCAATCCGTCTGATTAGTTACGTATATACTACTTAATTCCGCACATGTAAACCAAAATGACACGATTTCTAAAAGGTGATACTGTCTCCAAACCTGGGACTATTTAAAATACCTATTTTGCGCACAAATTTAGTGCTTTCACGGATACCATCGGATATTTTAAAGCACTCGAAACATGTTCATTCTTCTATCGCTCAACTAGTACAAGTGGAACATGTCCACCAATCTAAAAATGTCCGTAGCAATCGACCGATATCGGCGACGTGTTTGTATATTACTTTCCGTTTGCCTAGAGCACGCTCGCGTGTAACTTAATCGACGTTACCAGAGCGGGGAAAAAAAGGGAAAGATACGTGAACTTGCAACGAAACTAAATTTTCCACGAACTATCCGCGAGAATTGGAGCCCTGGACGGTTGCTGGTCAGCCGATTTTATACGAACCGTCGACTTTTCTCGAAATTGATTTTTCCTGGCAGCTACGATTGCTCCGTGTGCTCTCTCGCCTCTCGGCAAAGTTAGTTTTATGTTATGGTTCCACGCTGAATTTCCAGAAAGGGTTGTAAATCGAATAATGAAAACGTCAGAACCTTCTTGTGTCGGCGCACCGCAATCATTTGTACCTACGTTTCAGCTCTGAATTCGCAGTTTGAAAGGCACCGTCGCGGAGGGAGGCGCGCGAAAATACACTCCGCAGCAAAATTAAAGGATCATTGCACGATCACATGGAAGGGTCTGCAATTTTGTGAAAAAGACTAGGATATAAAAACGTAGCACTCTGAAGTCGCAGTTTTCATATGATTTCACCAATTTACACACTTCTTAACCTTTTCATTACAAGGAGCTAACAATTTCGACGACTAAATATTCTTCTACCACGATTGGAAAGTCGTGGAAATATCTTACCACTACTTCAAAGTGTACCAGTTTAGGAATCTATTTACGAACGAATATCGCTACGATCAGTTCGAGATTCAACGAAATCTAAGATAAACGAAAACTGTCGCTTCTAAGTCGTCCTTCGAGTACAAAGGTTTAAAATTCAAAAAATCACCTCCGTATGGTAAAAGTTTCTAAAGCGTCTAATCAAGCATTTAATTTTCAAAAATTTCCAAACAAGTTTCTTCCACCTCAGACAGCACAGAAAGACGAGCCTTTATCAAGTATCAGATCACTGCGGCGCGCTCCACAACAGGGGTAGCTACCCAAATTCGGCGCAGCTGCAATTCAAAGCCAACAGGTGCACGTCAGAATTGTTCAAAAGGGTGTTTCAGAAGTGCCGCAGCAGGTCGACGAAGGAACAAGTTGAAAAACAGACGCGGAGCAGACGGTATTGGCGGCTGGCGCGATATTTAGGCTGCGGCGGATAATTCATAGTGTCTGCCGTTGGGTGTACACACGATTCACGTGACTTTTGTACGGCCTTGCTGGCGCAGATGCGCGGGAGGATACAGGAGGTTGGGAATGCCGGGTTTGTGTGCACCGAAGGAACAAGAGCACGAGTGCTCCGCTGAAACGAGATAGAATTGTTCATCCATAAATTCGTGCTGCTTGGCGGAAACATTTTCCGTTGTTCTTTCGCGCGCTATCCCTCTGATTCCCTCTCTGTCTCCGACCTTTTTGCCCCCCCCCCCCCCCCTCCCCACCGCCACCACCAATGGGGAGCAGAGCTTCGGTGAAATACGAGCGCGGTATCGGTTCCGCAAGCAGCTTGTCTCGCAATCGCTGTTTTGTTAATTGAATTCCCTGTCTCGAACGGTTTCACATTAATGCGTACAGGGTCTGGGAAAAAAATGTGCGTGCGGCGAACGAGATCGCGTTCGACGTATATTACTTAACATGGAGGAGCTTGTTCGTGCTGGCGTGTGTCACGTTTAACGACGTGGAGTAGTTTAAATAAAAATGGTGAAAAGGTAGAGGGATGAAGATGAAAGGGGAATGTGTTTTATTATGGATGGAGATTTTTAATTAAAGTTCCTGCAATAATTGCTACGAGAATGTTGGGATGATGTTATTTATTTTTGTTCAAATGGAAAATTACGATATGAGAAGGAGATAAAAATATCGTAACACTCACTTTGTTATGTAGTTTGTTTTTTAAGGGTTTCTGCTTCTAACATTATTATAAAACGTGATATAACAGTGTCTATGTTGAGACAATGTTCATTGCAAAGTCTAATAGCGACGATGTTCAGAAGGATAGGCATGCACAGCGAAATTCACGCCTTTCCCCCGTTATAAATCTTGCACAGGACTGACCTAACCTCGAACAACTGACCGATTTCCCACGTTTCTTAACTATTTACCCCGCATTCCACGTGTCGTCTGAATTCCGAGACAGTCGATGCTCCTTCGAGGTTTTCGGGAAGCGTGACAGCTCGAATGCGGTTTAGACCAGTTAGTATTGTCCCGACGGTGCAGACAAGAATTGTCTTGAATAATGTCTCTCCTCTAGTTCGCTATGGTTACGTCGAAATTAAATTCAAATACTGAGTGACAACGAAATAAAATTTGTTACTATTAAAAATTTCGAAGCCTGTATAAATTGAACGAAATTTGTCAATAGCATCACAATTGAAGAAAACACTGTAAGTGGTCCAAAATTCCGTGACATCCTCGCCCTAGCGTCCAATGTTTCGCGCAATTGAATATCAATAAAATTCCCCAATGGCGAGATCCAGCGGCGCAGATTCCCGAGACCGTTGTCTGCAGAAGATTACACGCAGCTTAGGACAATAATGACGTCCGCCCACGCACGGTCGAATCCGGATCAGAAGTAGAAATCCCCATAGGGAGGTAGATGAAGCGGAAGTCGGTCCTCGCGAGGAAAGGCTCGGACTGTCTCTCAGCGGGGGACGCTCCACGAAGCTCGCCCGTTACCCAGATCGTCCTCCATTGGAACGGTGATAATAATCAATTGTCCATGTAAAAGGCTGGACAAGTTACACGATCGGGAAATAACCGAAATCAATTCACTGGACGCGTCCTCTAACGGACCCCGTTCTACAGCGTCTGTTAGATTGTCCCGATAATTTATATTAAATTTTTTTATTATTGGCGATTGATTTTTATCTGTCCATTGAGACCTTCGTTTTCTATTGGGTTGTCTGGAATGTCCATGCCGATTTTTGGTAGGTGGCGCAGCTCTGAATATATCGGAGTGGTTGGAAACAAATAAGATGATACCTACAGCCACTCCCATAAATATTTGTACTCGTCTCAAGCAATCAACTTGTCTAAGTCGCAGTATCTAAATACGTAGTTATTTTCGGTACAACCTAATAGAAACTCCGTGAAAGAGGAGGATCGAGGGTTCGACAGGGTCGACGAGAAAGTAGGAAAGTGCGGGACGAGCAGGACGTGGGCCGAGGGAGGACGAAAAAGGACATCGGTGCAGTGTGGCTCGTAAAATGCATCTGCTTTCCCGTCCACCGCCAGCCAACGGCTTTTATTGTGTTGCGTTGCAACACTTTTGCCTCCGCGACCCTCCCGATTTCCTCCTCTTTCCCTTGTTCTTCTCCATGGTCAACCCTCGCCCCGTCGGCTCGACAAAAAACAACAACGCCTACTGATTTATAGCCCTCGTACACTCGTTAAATTGATTCGATAGATTTTACTGCGCTTACGTCGATTTCACACCCCTAACTCCCCCGCTCGTCCCACATTTTTGTCATTCTTTCCGTCTAACCCTTTCGGCTGAGAGACTTTGCTCGTTACCTCTGTCTTCGGTGCGTAACTGTCACTTCAGTTATTGCACTGAATCCATACATCGCGATACAATTATTTCCATTCTTCTTAGCATTACCTTTGTCACAACTCCGTACATTACATTAAATTTAATCTTGCCTTTGGTCCACATTTGTTGGGGCCCGCTGGCCCCCCGTAGCTCGGATACTTTGTGATTGCTAAGCCCGTACCGCCTTCGATCTTCTCCTCGACCATGTTTAACGTACCTCTGATGGAGAACCGTCTCCTCGTAAAGGAATCAGCCACGACGACTGACTTTCTGATCGTATTAGCCCAATTAGACCGGCAAAGAGAGATTCATTGAACGCTTGGTAGCAGCGTGCTACGAAAAGTCGTTCAAATTGACGAGCTCGTTTAAATCATTATTCTGTCCCGGTCGATCATATTTGTTGTTCTTTATTATCAGCTACTTACAGGCTGTTGACAGTAACGACGAAGGGAAAGAATTGATTTTGAGGATTTAGCGACGTTCTCGAACGTCTTCTTTCGCGACTTGCTCTTGTCGGTCGTTCTTTGTGACCGTGCGCTGTTATCACCCCATACCGAACACACGCAAAGCATGTTTTATTCAAATTAACCCTTTGACGAGTAAGCATTTTTGGAAAATATACACGGATTATGAGTAAGCTTTATTTCGTAACATAAACAATATTTTATTTCTTATATATATTTGACTGGAGTTTTCAATGGAGTTCTACTCAATCCGTGAAACGACACCATACGTTTCGTCGTAAACGACCCTAAAATGGCTGTTTAAGTTGTACGCTTCCCCCCCCCCCCTCCCCCCTCGAGTTGACTAAACGGAACCGAAGAAACGATGAAGTTCCCGGAGTCCTCTGCAGAAGTTAAGGGCTTTAATAATGGATTACTCGTTCTCGATGCAATTGGCGACGCTCGACTGACTCGGCCCAGTTACGAAACCATCACGGTACTTAACCCCGGGAACACACATCGAGAGGTATCTGAAAAGTTTCGAAACAATTAGGATTAGTTGCGCTGTAACCCGTGCCCATCTATAGATTCCGGGCGAATGTAACCATAAAGTACCAGAGAAGAAAGACGATGGAGGGTTCGAAGTGGGTCGCGAGCGAGAAGAAGGGGTCTTCGGTTATGAGAGCTTGCGGCGATACACATTAGATACCAAGTTCTTGCAACTGGCTCTCGAACTGGCGAGCGCGAGTATGCTAATATAAATTACGGTCCTGCGATAATGTCTAGCAAAGTAGATGGGGAACCTTCGAGTACGTCGTTCGCAGATTTTCTTTTTGTTCCCGAGATCGTGTTTGCGTTTCGCCACCGGACACTCTATAATTCACGTTTCTTTGTCTGTGTTCGTATGGAGGCGGAGGAGCTGCCGCTGACAGTTTGTTTATATCGTGTCAGATTTTGTTGACTACTGCAACATTTTCAGGTGCACGCTCCAACATCCTCGAAACACGGGTTGGAAAGTTTCGCGTTACCCTCGGAACGGAGTTTACAGCGTTATCCGATCGGTGATCCTCCGGTTTGCGCTGGTATTCTTTTTTTTTTTTTTTAATTTTTGGGTAGGGGAATGGTAATCAAGAAGGAATTCGATCTATATTGTAAAGGTCAAGGACATCCTTGAATATTCACGAATTCAATCGAGCCGTTCACTGCACAAATCGATTAACTCCACTTTTCGAAAAATCTTAAATTTAAGTGTCAAAGCACTCGGTATAGTCATAGATAACTTTTCTCAATATTTATTTGAATTTATATTGTGAGAGGAATTTTAAAAAACAATGTACATTGTTTCATCGCATTTCTCAACTTTTTGTTTCATGGAGTTAATAGATTTGTGGAAAGAACGGCTCAATCGTAGATCAAAATTCGATTTGAATTTTCTCGAAGAGGCACTACACGCGCAGAGCAAACATTGTGAAAAGCGAAATCGTTCCCCCGGCCTGATCTAATTTGAAACCACACGGCTCGTATTACCGTTAAGGATTTATTGGATCTCCATCCATATTCGAAGCTGTCACAGACAGTGCGAGCCCAGCATCCAGCAACTCTTGTCGTGCGAATTCGGTGAGGCGTACAAGAACGTATTGATCTGCCCTGACATACCATTCGGGCACGAGACCCGCAAGTACGGCACTGTCGGCATTTCGCACCACACGAAGTGTGTTGAAACCCTCTTACGTCGATGATCGCCTCTGAATTCGTTCAAAATACGATCGCTATCGCATCACGGACGCATGTACATTTTCCAAACTCCCGGTTTTCGACAAATACCCCGGCTGGAGACAGAATTTCCTGAAAGCTGGCAACTTCTCGGACCACGTAGACGACTGCTTTCCAAACTTTTCAGTAGCTGAAAAGAACATTTCCTGGAGCTCTAGATTTATAGATAAAGAATTATCTGATAATTTTAATTAATTCATAATTAACCCATTCACTGGCAGGCAAATTTAAAGCGTTTTGCCTTGGCCGCCAAGATTTAAAACAGACGTGTAATCTAGGTTATTATTTTGATAATAAAAAGTGATATTAAATTTGTTGTTTTAGAAAGAAAATTTACGATCTCCTTTGGAATAATTCGTGACTCGAGAGGCTATAAACTCATCCCGTGAGTAATTGCAATCAATTTGAACTACGAGTAATCTCGTAGTTGGCAGTAAATGGGTTAACTCGATCTTCAAAATTAATTATTTTTTCTAAACTTGAATATTCCATTGTAAATTACAGAATAGTCTGTTTTTTTTTTTTAAACATTCTGTTTCATTAATTTTTTATTTCGTGTTTGAGTGAATGTGAACTATAGTACATCCCGTGAATGAACGAATAATATCGGTGCGAAGCGTAAGAACAATTTTCCTGACATTATGATAGAACACGCACTATTATCACGTGAATATCCGCCGGGTGAAAATAGAACTTTAAACAAAGGGTGGCGCATTTGTCTCAGAACTTAGGCGAAGACTAATGGCAAGAAGAGCGCTCCTCAGCCTCCAGCATTTACAGATGCAAGTGAAAGGAACATTACGTTGCGTGATCGCCGTTTTATTAGACAAAGGGTGCTACAGCGAGTGTACACTTCTACCCATTAATGTCTCTTTATCACTAGGCATTATATTGGGGGTGAAATGAGAACTACGGAAACTGCTGTATCTGGCCGAAAGTATACTTTGAAGTAGAATGGATGAGGTGAAGGTCCGTATAATAAAAATTAACATTAACGAATTACTTGCTTTAGAATGATAAACCACAAGAAAAAGTTCTCTGCTTTAAGAATATTGACTGTAAACGTATTAAATTCCTCCTTAAGCTAACAAATACATTAAGAAGGTTATAATCTAAAATTATATAGTAAAAATTCTTAAATTCAATAAACATATTATTGCTAAAAAGAAAATGAACACTTGTCTAATATAATACATAGTTAAAAATTCAATTTACAGTATAATGGATATCTCACTTTGCCAAGACGTTTCCTTGTAATTTCAGGTTACATCACGACTGATATTTTATTAAAATAAAATGTTTCGTATAATGAGGAAAATTGCATAAAGGATATTCCTATAATAGTTAGTTGGTTTTCCTAGAATGCTGGATCTCTTCAAAATATTCGTACCTTAACGCTTTCGCCTACTTGGATATTCACGATGGGAAGTTCGGAGACGACCCATTCCTTTCGTCCATTTCGATTTGTCTTCAATTCCAAGATCTTAGAACGTCGATTGGCGTCAGTGTTGAACGAAGAACAGTGTCCTCGATAGCGTGCAATTTAAATTTCTCACGAACAGAAAAAGTTTATTATTCGCGTGGAAGTTGACAGCTACATCATATTCCAATATCTGGAAGGGTCGAGAAACATCGGGTCCCGCGACACGCACCACTCGTGTGCTCGTTTCCTCGGCTTAATATAAGTTAAAATTGATGGCCACAAGTAAAATACATTAAAGCTTTTGAATTTCATTACGCGTCCCCAAGATCCATACCACGATGGATGACATTCATCGGGATACACCCTCCACTTTGCAATTCAGTAGTTTACAACGGCCATATTAAAGCAGTCATACGGCGATAAAGTCGCGTCCACGAAATAATTGATTTATAAGTTTATGAGTTTGCATCCTATTTCCCCTATCATAACAAATAATTATAATTAACAAGCGATATTTGTTGATAGAAAAATTAACGTTTTCCCTTTTTATTACGACAATGTCTTCAACGTTAACACGCGCTCAGATCTCGCATAATCATTCCCAATGTACAATACATTTTAAATAATAATTAAAACAAGGAAACCGAGAAATCTCTTAAGACTCCTAAAATCTCAAAATTACAAGGCTTCCGTCGCCTATCACGTCCAGGCGAATAATTTAAAACTTCGCAGCCTTTATCACCCGTTCGCGGACCGTCGGCGTTTGACGTCGAAGCTTAGGGTTAAGTTTCACCCTAACGTGTAATAACGCGCGCACACGTCGCCCGCGTGAACTTCGTAACGAGCAGTCAGGATACATACGTAACGCCTGTACCCGTTTTACCGTCGCTTGCTCGCCTCTCGCCTCCCGGTGGCCTTCTTTTTTCATCGCAAACGGGTATTACAAACCGACCCGTCGACACTTTCGCGGGAGCGTCTACGTCGACGGGTATCTTGAGAAAACTTTGGGGCGCGCGTTCAACTTGACGCAATATCTGAGAAGGCTCGTATAACGCCGCCAACGTGTCCATGCAGGTTATACGACGCGAATATACAGCCACAACGATAAGCCGGCTCTTCGAGTTCTCGACGAGATGCGCGTAAAGGGCACGGGAAACGGTGCATGACTTCTGAGCCGTTCGTCCACACGTGAACTCATTTTCAAGCTGTAATAGACCGCCATTGGAGTGCTGGGAAAGTTGTGCCATTAAAATTAAGCTTAGCGGAACCAAGATGAGCGTGGAAAATTATTTTGTTTTTGGAGAGGCACTGTGAGCACGAATAACATTCTCTTTGCATAATAAAAGAAATTTTGGACGAGAATCTCTTTGAACGTCGCCAAAGATTTAATCGATTTTCCTCCTCTGTGTTAGCGCAACGCCCCAAAACGGGAGACCCGGAAACAAATTTCCCAATCCTTAAATTCCAGGCGTGATGCAACGGATGAATGTCGGTTGATTCTTAGATGACACGAGGATTTGAATAAAAAGGCGAAAGATAGAGAGGATGGGATCGGCCGTAGAAAAATGAAAAGAAAAAAGGACCGATAGAAGGTGAAGGAGAACCGAGCGTTCCGTAGCGGAACATGAAGGGGGTGAAGAAGGGACGTGTCGCGAGTGACAGGTCATTTTCCGGAGCAGAGCACCCTCTCGTCGCGTGCGACCTACCCTCGATCGGCTCCAACCCCTTCATGTTCGCTCTAAGGATCACGGGGCTATCCTAACTCCTACTTCTCGAATAGGCAGTTCTCGATATCTCGTTCGGTGAATTCAAGCCCGCAATAACGCGCCTATGCCAATATCTAATTTGATCCCCGCTGTGGAAAAATGCTTTTGGTCCCACGGGTATACAGAGCGTTTTAAAGTTATTTACAATTTAAAATATATTAGTAAAGATTTATATTAAATTGAAGTTGAATAAACCCTACGTTTTATCTTGAAAGAAAGAAATTATTATGTACACTTTACAATTTAAAATATATTACTTAAGATTTATATTAAAATGTACATGATAATATCCTTCTTCCAGGATGAACCGTACAGTTTATTCAACTTCAATTACAATTACACTGCATTTCCAAACGACCGTGCGGTCTAACGTTGGCAAACTCGTATTCACAGTTCTCCTCGTGTACAAGTGGCGGAAACAAACGTTGACGTCCATCGGTAATGTTTTTCTTAACGGGTATTATGCGAGGTCCGCATAAGAGGTAAAATGGATTTGCTCACCGTACTCAGGGTGTGCTCCATGGTGCAGTGAGTCTTCGTTCCGTTGGAAAAAGCCACAATGGGTGCGAGCAATCGCTTAAGTGGAGGCCGTGGTTTATCCTCACGGTTCCAAGCGTTGTCCCCTCTCTCTAAAGAGACGTAAATGCAATAGTCTTGAATGTTACATAACTAACAAATTATACATCGGCGGTTGGGTAACCGATGTGCGGTACCCAACGCGCGAACGGACGATAAGAGGGAAATAAAGGCGAATGGGGATACAGAACGTCCCGGATATATGTAAATATAGAAACGCAAACAAACTCGTAAGGATACTAAGGCGGAGACAAAAGGGGATCGACGCGGACGGTTGGTGATGGAGGGGGGGGGGGGGGCGGGGGGAAGACCATAGAATGAAAAAAGGAAGGAAAGCAAGCTCCACGAATGCGCTGCATGAATAACATGCATTTATGCAGTGCCGACGCAATATGTAAGAAGTCCTCCTCTTCTTATCCATGAAGAACCAGGAAAATGCGACGGAGCCTCCATATTTTAGGGGACCCGACAAAGTGCTCGACCCACGTCCCCGCTCCCTCTTCACGTAGTCCATGCATTTATGCAATGACGAGATAATTTCGCGCCTACGTCCATGCGACATCACGCTCGATTTCCTCCTCTTTGCTCGATTTTCGACGGAGAAGTGAAAAATATGACGCCGGGGGGGGGGGAACATCCGTCGTTCGCCTTCTGCGACTGGACGACGCACCCTATAAACTGGACGACGCTACTCCCGTTGCGCACTTATGGTTTCGAAAGCCGTTTCGAGTAACCCTTTTTCATTTCCAACCTTGTGATTTTCTTTGTCTTCGATGATATTGTATTACACAAACGTGTTTCTCTGACATACATTCTTATTGTTAGTGTCAAGAAGAAAATGTAAAAATCTCATGTACACCTTTGTTTATAAATATAGGGACACAACTTCAATGAATAATTGATATACACCGTAAATTATTACTATAAAATGTGTACTATAATCTAGTATTATCTTGGCTCGTGAAACTTTCATATACCTGACACCAGAATCGACTAATCAGATTTGAGTAGTTATATTTAATTCCCCATTGCGCATGTTCGAATCGTAGTGGTAAGCGGCCGATTAGATCCATTCTTCGCGATGAATTCAATCTGAACGTTATACCAAGATTTTCCAGCTTTCAACTACTTCCCGTGAACAGTTTCCAACTGTTTAAGTTATGCGTGGTTGTTCGCGCGGTTTCTGATCGTTCGCCGAAGTTTGCACGACAATTGAAAATGTTTACGTAACTATATTAAGCTGTAACGATGCATGCCGCATACGACCTACTTAACGTATCACAAACTGAACCAGCGTGAAATTGTTAACGTATACAGGCCGTCTCTAACGCAAACGTTCTAACCGCCGGTGAGTGTGTGCCCTAGTTCTCGAAATAAGAAAGTGATTCCCCGGATACAGCGCAAGATATGCGGATCCTATGCATAACGCATAACTTCGGAACACGAAAGAGTGGAAATATGCTATTTGTAGTACTCTCTTTGTTATGCATGCTCGCTAAGCTCTATCAACGGGTAACAGGTAACTTGTAACTCGAGATGAAAGCGTTTTTCGCGTTTACGTTTTATTATCGAGTAATAGGGAAGGTTGAGGCTGAAGGTAACGGTGGGGGGGGTTGTAATGGAGTCTCCGGAGGAGTTGAGAAAATTTTATT
>NW_026534362.1:0-13451 GCF_026225885.1 Hylaeus anthracinus
CCGTGGAGCACTTTCAGCTGCTGGAGCCTTTTGACGTATACCGTGCAATGCGCGCAATTTAGTTCTATTTTTACTACACGTAGACCCTCTACGGAATCGCGTATGATATAAACGCTGGTTTAACCTATTAATTCTTCCTTAATTGCATCCTCCCTCCCTAGGTTTCATTGATGCGGTGCAGGGATTATACCAAATTTGGATCGAGTGTCGAGGGTGAAGATGCTATTCGAAAAGTGAAAAGAAACTGGCGGATCGGAAGATCGAAAAGGCCTCCTGAAACGCGGACGTAAAACGAGGCTGCTTTGAATGGCGGGTACTTACTTAAGCAAATGCCCGCTATTCGGATTAAGTATTTGTTCTAAAAGCTAAAGGAAGCGTGAGAGAAAGATGGGAGGGGGGTATGTAAGAGAAAAGGGGCGCGGGAACGAACATCGGGAACGTAAGTGGGCTGTAAAATCCTTCCATCGCTACGAAACCGGGGAATTCAGTGAAATTTACTTCTTGCGCCGGCATCAAACGAAAACGCTGGATTTCCGGTTACGCTAGTCCGACGCTGGCTAGGCGTGGTTTACTGCCCAAGGGGTTCGTTGGATCCTGTGTAAGAACGTCCGTAGACTCCATCTTTGTTTCGTGGGTGCCTTCGACATCAGCGATACGGGGGTAGTTTGCTCGAGAATTGATTAGAAAATGTTTAGATTGGTGGAATGATAATATTCGTTGGTATCTTTGTGTAATACATTGGGAATATTCATATTTTTGGTATTTATGATATGATTGGTATTTGTACGGCAGTGTATGATGTTTTTCGGAGCACTTCAACCCAATTTTAGAGTGTATATTAAATTACAGCCGACTACAAATTATTTTTTATTTGAAATTAATTTTCTAACTAAGAGGTTTGCAAACCATTAGCTTAAACATTACAGGAAAATAGACGGTGGTTTCTCATTTCCTTTACTGTCAAACAATCACACTCCATTTCGCAGTTAAACAAATATTCAGCGTAACTTGTTATTGCACCGGTAGCGGTACCCCGCGCGCCCTTGTCGCGGATAGAAAAGGTGCACGAATAAAAATGCCTCAAAGGAACTTCGTAATTTGAAGTATGAAGCAGATATTGAACCTTATTGAAAGTTACGCCGAAGAAAGTACTAAGGCTACTACGAAGGTTATCAAGGGGTTAATGAAATATTTTTCCACCGTCCCACGGTGAATTTTACCCAGCAAGAACGGCACAGGGTGGGCGAATAAAGGGGGTTGAGGAAAGCGAGTAGGAACAAAGCTGCTTTGCAGCATACCGTTGATCGAACTATGTTACGCGCCATTGCAAAATTACGCTCTTTTTTCCGCGTTCGGCCGGATATTAAGAATAACTCCGGCGTTAAAGCGGTTTCTCGAGTAAACGGTTTCGCCTTCGTTTTCACGTGTTCCTCGTTATTTACGAGTTACGACCCGCGGGTTTCACCGACTGTCAAGAATTCCACGATATTGCGCCGTAAAGCTACGACGTCGTTGGCTATCCTGAATTCGAATTGAAACGTGCCTCGTGTCGTTCTGTTCTTGTCAATTCATCGCCTACGCCGTGGGGTTATATGATGGGTGTAAAAGGGAAAAATGGATCGTGGGAATGCCAATAAACGTCCCACCGGAACAGTGGAATTGGGAAAGGCGACAATAAATAGGTAAAAACGTGTAAGAGGATCGAGTGGAAACGAGATGCTGTTCGAAAATATCAGATATCGATTCAATTATCCTTCGACAACGGACGTGGCCACGGATTCGCCTTTGGCAGTTACATTTCGTAGTCCCTCCGAATCGGGTAACTTCATTAATCCCGAATCGTCGAATTTATCAATTGTAGGGTGATTTGAAAAGCGTTGATAGTATTGTAAAAGATTCTTAAAATAACATTCGCACTAGTACATATTTGTAATGAAACATTTATTTGAAAACATCGAAGCTATTATTTATTTTAGACAAGCTTCTTTAATAAACATAGAAGATACGAATATTTATGGGACTGACTGTATCTGCCGGTCGCGAATGTGTGATTATCAATTTTAGTTCGATTAAACGAATAACAATCCTATTAATGCTTAATGAAGAATTCAGTATATTGTCTGAAGGCAACCTGCACGCGACTGTGCTTGAAGGGAGAATAATAATGCGAAGTTGACCAGCCAATTCTGTTTGGAATACGAATTTCCTCATTCTTGCAAAAAGATCAACGCCCTCTAATGCTGAGTGGTCGCCTTCGGAGCGCGTTGAGGAACGTTCGAGGAAGCAGAAGGACGAACTCGTCGCTAAGTTTGAAACTTCAAAGATCGGGCCGGAGCTGTTCAGCAATCACATCGCCAATGAGAATTGCTGGCAACATTGTTCGAGTCCCAGGGAACTCGATGGATAGAAAATTGGAGGACCGTATCGCGCCACTCGAAAGGACATTCCAAAATTCCTGAAGGACTTACACGAGTTTTTACATATCGAACGAGGAAGTATTACTTACGCAAAGATCGACGAGTTTTGGAACTTTTGAATTAAAATCACTTTAAAATAACTTATATAATTTTTTGATATTTTTAAACTTGCAAACCAAATAATGTCAAAGTTATTTTGGCTTAAGATTAGTTCACGTTCGTCGCAATTTCTGCGGCCTGCAAGACAGAGCCGCAGGAAACAGAGATAGAAAGGTTGTTGCGTGAAATTTCGTACGTGATCGATCCAGACAATCAGCGGTGTCCTTCAACTAGACGAACGTAATTCGACTAAAGTGGCTTTTACTCCTTGGAGAGAACGGGAATGGGACGCGAGCATACCAAACGAAGGCATTTGTAAGGACTTTATGAGCTTCCCGTGCCCGCCGCCCCCTCGTCTTCTGCCACTTTCCCTTCCCAACCCCGCCTGCTTTCCTTACCCTTAATCTAAAAGCGCTGACAAACCGCAAAACTTTTTCCACCGTGAACAAACACGTGAATAAATCGACGCGAGACGCCCCCTGATTCTAGGTTTATATTCAAAGTTCCGTGAAGGATACCCATCGTCGTTCGCGTTTCTTCTTCTTCCTTTTGCCTCCCGCTTCCGCGACTTTTTTATTTTTAATGCACCATTCGCGTACACATCTGTCCGCGCGCGCACAGCCGAAGAACCGACGAAACGATCCACGCCGTGTCGCGGGTTATAGTACTCGCGGAACTTTATGTACATATGTGGCCGACGCATGTACGGTGCATGTGCATCCAGTTCCGCGTCCCTAACGCGGATGCGCCATCCGTGAATTCTTCCAGAAACTTCAGTTTATGCGTCTTCGATTAATGTCCCGCGAATGTTGTTTGTTACAGGACGTCATCCGTAGGAACATGTTTCTTGCGTCCAATATGAAATGATTAACACGATACGAATTCACGTCACTTCAAATTCTATTCCTAGTTATGAACAAATTATGAACATTTTTTATTTTATACACTACATATTTAGAACGTTGATATTTCAAACCATATTTTGTAATTATTATCTTCGCTCTAACGATACAAATTTGCAATATCCAGCTTCAGAATTTTATTATATATATATTTATTTATTTATTGTCGCATCAGCTTGTAAGGCAACAGCGACCATTGTGAGTTACATGTTCAACATTGTACGTACATATGTGAGTCATAATATAATAAAAATAAATACGGAATGACTTATTACTAGAACCAGAAGAACGCGAATGGAGTAGATTTCGGCCTCGTGGATCATTGACTTTTGAATAAAGCTTCCCAAATAGTGAATTAACTCGGACCGGAATTGCGCGCGGGATCAAAGGATTCCTGGAAGTTCCGTCGATCGGGATGGATCTCAAACTACGCGTATGATGAACCGTGGGCATTACATGGGAATATGTACGATTGCTCCGGTACGTATGTATAGAGATACCGAAGAGCCACGTCGCTCCGGGAATTGCCATGGTAATTAAATTATAAATGGTCGTGGCCTGCGGTCGGAAATAATTCGACGCGGCAGCTTTCTGCTACAATTCGCCATAGTTTCCGCGGAGGTCGGCCGACCGCGTTTCCCGAAACCTCTCCTCCTCCGCTACGGCTTCATCTCCAGCTCGTAACAAGAGTGGAGAGGCGGTGAAGGGAACACGGTGGAAAACGGGAGGTAGCACGCGTTGCGGTCTAACCCTCCGCGCCTGGTCAGGACATATAATAATACGGTCAATTTTGAATCGAGTTTGGTCGGACGATGCCTCCTTTCCCTCCTCTTTCCCGCCTCCCAATACTCCGGACGCTTCACCCTCGACCTTCCCTGGCGCACTCGTAACCCCCTCCCCCTCAACACTGGAGCTACGGGGTCGGTCGGTGATTTTGCGAGGCTCGCTTAACCGCCAACAATTTGAGCCTGTGAATAATTCTTGGCGCTCCAATCTAACTGCGAACAAATTAGACCGAATTAGCCGAGATTTGGTACGTGCTCCCAAACCGCTCAGCAACTATCGTCTCCCTACGCTACGGATCGTGGTACATCCCACTCCCGTCTCACCGCTCTGTAACCTGCCTTTGAATGCCCCGTTCTCGCGTTATTTTCCTCGTGCCACCATGTATACACGCCCCAGAGTCCTGAAACACGCGAATGCGAGTGACGGCTTAAACAACGCAATACCCGGGCGCGGGATTTAATAAGGGCACGCTCCGTAAACGAATGATTCCGGTTTGGCGCTGTCGGCGCGATTCTAATGCGATCGTAATGCACCGACGACAGCACGTGCGCGCGCTAATTCTTCCAGCTTTGTCTGTCGATTAATGCCGGTGTATAATTGCGGGGATGTTTTTTGAAAATGCTCGACTGTGCCCAAAGTGCGATCGTGGATCACTTGAAACTGTAGAAGACAAGGAACATGCAGTCAGTCCCAATAAGTATTCGTATTTCGTACCCTGTGTATCTGTCGAAGAAATTTGTCTAAATTAAATGACACGTTAAATAATACGTTTCCAAATGAATGATGCATTATAAATATGTACACAAGTAAACTTTACACTTGTATATATTTATAATGAGAAATTTGTTTGAAAACAAATACGAATACTTATAAGACTGACTGTAACTGTGATGTTCGAACTTCACTCTCAGAATAACATTGGCCTCAAAAGTACGGCTGAGCCAAATCAACGAAGAAGTTTATCGCGAATGTGCTTCGTTCTATCATACCAGACGCTGCAGTCTGTCGATTCAAGGCGTTAACAGTTTACTTCTGGAAGTACATTAAGAGCAGAATTTTATTTATCGATCACGGGAGCTCTCGTGCTGCGGCGAGGTCAGTTTTCATTGTTCCACCCTCGTGTTTCCATCCCCCGCGTTATTTCGGCCGTCGGTCGCTGAGTTGATGTCGTGGAAGGATAAAGGAGCGTGGAAAGGGGGAGGTTTGCAGGCGGGTTTAGGTCGAGTCGTCAGTGATGAATGCCGGTAAACTTCGCACGAAAAGTCGTTTATAAAGCAGTGCTGCGCCACACTACGGATGCTCGCACTTCATAACTTCCTTCCTACACCCGCCAGCAACACCGAGCGCGAGACCGCAACTAACTTTGCGAAGACTTCCCAGAGATTCGGTCTCATTGTGAGGGATCCGTATACGGACGTGATACCAGCGAAATCTTTTGGAAATTTTCGATTTTTCGACCGAACTTTGAACTTTGCCAATGAAGAGAAAAGACGCGTCGTGTTTTATGCAATGTGGGGGTAGCTTACATTTGAAGAAGTCTCGGTATGTTGCGATTGATCGTGTTCTCAAAAAAATTGAGAGCTATTTAAAATTATTTTCAGCATTTGATGATGACAAAGAGAAATTTAGAGAATTGAAATATAACTTATAAATAAATGAAAAGATGTATTATTTAGTTATTTAGTTTTATCGAGTAGAAGGGACTGTCCAACGTCTTTGGGAATGTCAACATCCTTTGTCACTAATTCATGAATTACTCCGAGCCGATGCCAGGGGCTTACGGGGTCGGTTAATAAATACAGTTCGATGGTACACACAGCTAGGCAAGTTGAACCTAAGCCCCAAAATTTAACTGGTCTCGAGATACGTTCGAATGCGACAGCGTTGCCCTCGCATCGGCGTTTCTCGTGGAGGCGCAGGGGCTCGCAGGTTGCGCGTCTGCTCCTCGTTCCTACCCCTCGCCCCGTTCGGTGTGCCGTAGTTCGCTTAGTATTGACTATAAGTTCCGACGGAGGTCGAGGTCGACGATACATCATCTTCTCGCGGAGACATAGATTCACGGTGTATGCATAATATTTGCCGAGCTGGCGGGAAAATTAGAAGTACCGTAAGCCGCTTTTCTTATCAAGTCCGTACTTTACGAGTGAAAGCGCTTGGGGGGATGAAATGTTTGGGAGCGCGGATAAGGATGTAACTGGAGTACTGGCTGTATCAACTGCTTCTTTCTTTTCCTTGTTACGTCGAGCTCCTAATATTTTCCTCAAATATGGACGCAAAATTAACCAGAAATTTCTTTTCCAATCTGAAACATTTTTTCTAGACGTCGTTCATGGAAAAACATATTTTTAGCTGTTGCAGATTTTCTAAATTCATTGCGATGACGATTGAGTAAGATGTGGTTAGAGTGTCTGATCACTGCTGGCTAATTCTACTTACCGTGGAGTTTGCGACGAGTAGTATACTGTACTGTTTGGTTTCCGTTTATATTGCTACTTTCAACACAATCGGTTGAATTCAGTGATGGAAGTAGAATTAGTCGGAATTAGTCAGATAACGCCAGCTAAGTCGTACCTACTCAACCCTATGCACACCGGATCAATTTTTATGGTATGTATAATTATTTGCATCGAATACGGAAAATTGTTAAACGGATTTAGAAGTATTTATTAATAGATTGTATATTTAGCTTCGTAATTTAGTAACATATCGAACAGTATTTAACGCAGTGCCGTATAACATTCTCCTTCCCCATTTCTCAACAAATTATATAAATTTTCTGACTAATATGTAATATACCATAGACACGGCTTCAAGTTATGAAGTCCCTAACTCGGAAAGAGGAACGGTCGCAGAACTTCATTTGTGAAAGGTGTTCGGTTTGCAGTAGAGTATCCACTTCATCTCACAGGCATTCTATGGCTTTGAGAATTTACCGTTGCGTAGCAACAATGCATTGTTTCCTAGATAATTTAATTCCTATTCCCGAAGTAGAAGTTCATCGAGACCAGTGTTCCTTCGAATTGCATAGCTCAGTCGTTCGACTTAATAAATATTACATTTCATCTTCTAGGTACTTCTGATTTACCACTGCTATTTCGTGATTATATATCTTCTCTCATTTTTGTTATTATTAATATGTAAATAACGGCCCGTTGGAAAACCCTTTTAAGGGTGCTCCAAGTATGAAGATCGTAGACTTCGTTTCTAATTACAGAGTTTATACATCGCTACAAGACTTCCGCAAACACACTTTTGTTCTCAACTACTAGCAAGGCAGGAAGAGTTACTTTCCATTAACAACCATACTCATGCCTTTCGAAGAGCAGTCGAAATAATTATGCAGTGTGCTTCATACTCGTAGTAGTTATTTCAGAAAGAGACATAATAAGCTTCTGTCATAGAGCTTCACAATCTTTCAATTGTTGCAAATACTTAATCGAATCCGTTAGGAACTACTTGACACGCATTGTGCGAAGTATTTCTTACATCCCCATTCCACCACTGAAGCAAGTACCACGTATCATGGGACATCCTCTACATAATTAAACTACGGCAGTTTCACCCTGTCGAATGATCGCAGATTATGTGCATAGAAAACATATCGGTTGTCCCCTAAGTTCTAGTGCGGCTTAAGGGTAAGGTTGCCGCGAAATCGAACGTTTCCCTTAGTATTGGGCCGCAGAAACCAGCGGTGACATTATACAGTATTAATGTCCGCGCGGAGTGCGCGATTGCGAATTGAATAATCGAATAACAATAAATTTGCATTTGCGTTGTTGCGGCTGCCGCTGACACCACAGTGCATGTAGACATCCACTATCCCGGCCAGGTATACGACGAGTGGCAAGCCTGCGTTGTTTCATAATCGCGGACACAAATCGCTTCCATACGCGACCCCACTTTCCGTTACAAGCGAATGACGGATGTAATACGCGTCCATATTCGCATCCTGAAAATTGAATCGCACGTGTGGGATGTTGATGTATATACCCACGCGACGTGAAATCCCCACATTGTAAAATATTGCCGCTGGGAGACGGTGCGGAATCCCAAACTCGGTATGCAAATATTAAGAATCGAAATCGTTACGAATGTGTTTGATTCAGTCGATGCAGAATCAGTACGAACGCTTTCTTCGGCGAGATATTTTACTTTAATAAATAGTTAAGGGTAGTGGTGAATAGTGGAGAGGTTGTATTTTTGCGTGAGAGAAGGGAGACCATGAAGGGAACTCTATGGGAAATGTTGAAAGCAGTGTCTGACCATTGCTCGCTAATTCTATTTACGTCGAAGTTAATAAAAGTTTATTCTGATGCTGTATTATATGTTTACAGTTTATATTCGTATTTTCTATATAATTATGACCAGTTAAAGTAGATTATAGCACTAGACTACTATCGAAACATATAGACATGAACGGAAATAGAATGAAGATGTCTTGGTCAGACAGCACTAGTCAGACACGCCAGTCAAGCAATACGGAACACTGCCAGGTCATTTCGCTTCAAAATCAAGCTTTCTATTACAGAATTGTACTTCACATTCTATCTGCTCATGGTACCACGCTTCTCAGATACGATCTCTCTTTTTCTCTATAACATCATATCTCGCAAGACACGGTATACAGTCTACCCAATTGTAAAAGTTACTACAATGTGAAAGAACAGTCATACCTCGACGTCGTTACACTCCAGGATACTGCTAAAAAAATTGCTTTCCTCGATGCATTTCCACCAAGTACCGAACGTTACTGCAAAATAAATCCGATGCAAGATTCGCTCCCCTTTCCCCGTCGTTTAACCATTCATTTACGAGCAGCCGCATCCCCGAGACGAAGAGCGTTCCAACGGATTATAAATATCGAATGGCGTTGCGTGGTGTAAAAATTCGCGTTGCAGCCGCAGCGTCATCTCCCCGCGATACAGTCCGTAACATACGATATCATTTTCCCGGCACAGTCGGAGACCCTCATTTCTCTCGCCGGCTAGCAGTCCAATTTCACACCGTTGTAAATACGCTTCTCTTATTTTTGACATCGTCTTCAATTCTTCTTACTTTGTCGCCCTGGCAGCTGAGTTCCTCTTCTTCCGCTTTGCCGCGATCTCAACCCCGGCCACGAGGATGGCTTCATTTATAATCATTTCCTGGGGCTGTATCTCCCCCCCCTCCCCACTATCCTGTCCCGCACCCTCTCCGTTTGCAGCCGGCTCCTTCGAGGTCGAGGTTCTCCGAGCGTCCATCAGGACCTTATACGGCCAACTTCTCCGATCTCATTAGACTCCCACAGCCTCTTTCGCTGACGATTACGCCGTCGGAGTTAACCCTTTAATCGCCATAGTCGTACATTCGCATCAACTGTGTTACCCTGCTCGCGTTAGCCACACTTTCCGGGCGAAAATTTGACAGCGAACAGGATTAACCTTCTTTTTACGACGGATTATGGTTGACCCCTAATCCGGAAACGGTTTTTCTGGACCGTATATACGGTTATAGATATACGGTTAGGTTATTGCGTGGAACGATAGAAATTAAGAGACGATTGTTTTCGGAGAAGAATTGTTCGAGGAAAGAGGGATAATTGCGAGACTATTGTTCTGGAGGGGTTTTAAGTGTTCAATTTGAAGATTCGCAAATGTTTTTTTAGTCTAGGCTACTTGTTGTTTGTTCGCTATCGTAAGGGATATCACAAAATTGAAAGCATACAGTTCACCAAGAATATAAATATTGTGCATTTAATAACGATAATCGCAAAAGTAAACTAAAAACATCGATAACATAGCATCTAAATTAAATACGCTTCGTCTACGTTTCCCTACAATACAACAACATTAAAATATCTCAACAACGAAACTACGTTCCCAAATAACCACCCCCGAAAACGTCGTTTCGTTTAATCTCCAAAGGAATGCGCAAGGAACACATCGGGCTCACAGTCACTCCTTTCTCTATTCGCAGAATTTTCGTTCGCCAGGTTATTGCAGCAGCGAGGTTTGCGCAACGCGTCACGATTCACCCCTCCCACCCCGGTAACCTAACAACGGCTGGCCATGAAATGAAAAGGAAACATCTTAAAGCTTTTTACAATTCAAAGTGACCCGGAGAACAAATAAGCATTTAATATGGTCGTTACGTCACGGAAGTACAATTTTAACTTCACCCGTGGGGGAAAGAAAAGAGGAGGGACGTGTTTCCCTTTTTTCCTCCATTTCCAACGGGGAGGGGGAGGGCTTCGTTACGCGATACAACGAACGGGTCAGGGAGGGAAACATCTCGACAGAATTTTCCACGGCCTCTCCACGTGAGCTGGCATTAATACCACGCGCTCCACGGTGACGGTTTCAAAGAGCAATTGTTATATTCTGCGTTCGTAGAAAGGCTCGCACTCGCCGAACCCTCGACTTGCTGGGGCGGTAAAAAACGGACGGAAAGAAATTGAGATCGCGTGGACGAGAAAGGCGAGGAGGGGAGGATAATAGGAACCTGATACTGCGCGGAGGGGGTGGGGTGGGGTGGGGAGGTGGTAAGTAAGAGAAATGGGAGGGAAGGTAGCGAGACGAAAAGCACTGCGAGCCAAGTCAAAAGGAAACGACGTAGAAGTAACAGTGGCATAAGGTCACCCACTTAGTTATGAATTTTATTCGTGATTTTCCATTTCGATAGGCGTGGAGTAGCGATTGACACTCTTATACCTACTTAGTCGCGTGGGGAGATATTTGAAATTTTGCGGAGATCAGCGATTTGTTTCTTTAACATCTTGAAGGACGCGTGAAAATGTTTATTTTTCGAACTTTATGCTTTCAATTTTTTGATATCCCGTAAAATAGCAAACAAATAACAAGTAACCTACACTAAAACCTCTGAAAATATATTAAACAATTTTTGTCTAATTGATGCGCATCTAGAACAATACCGTATCGATAAGTATATGACTAACAAACAGTGTCAATAATATCTAGGCATGTGTCCCTTCGAATTTTGGAAAATCGATATTACGACAAACTTCATGCTCACTTGCCGTCTCAGAGCACGACACCGTAACTCCCATTATATTCCGTTGGATGAACACGAGGCGTCGGGGCTTTACCCAAAGGCGTGATTGGTAATTGATTTTCAGGCTTCGGCACCGTGCCCGATCTCCCTTCTCGCTGCTTCAACGTGCTCCTCTTCATTGCCCGTCGTGGTCCGCGACTTAACAATATTGTGAAAATTGCGGAAACTTGTTAGGCAACTTTTAGGGGACACGGTTCTTCTTTTGATGGAAATGTTGATTCAGTATTTGATTCAAGAATAATTAACATTACAATAGGGCAGGAATTATGACTTCGTGTTTGTTATACCATTACTCCTATTAAATAAATATTAACTCCGTTTCTATAGACATTCTTTTACTTCAATCTGTGCCTCCTTGAACTTACTATTCATTGACTTAACATGTTCACCATGAGCAAAATTATAAAACGTTCATTAACTTACAATTACTACTACCGCTGTCGCTATACAAATCTTCGAAAATGTAATTTATATATTCTTTTCATGAAATGTTGGAACCTCCAGGAATACTTCAAACGTGCGCACGAAACTTAAAAAAATATCCGCCCAAATACAACATTCCTCTATCGTTTCCAGTTTTCGTTGACAGATTATTTTCACGTATCACGTCGCGAAACCCTCAAAGGGACGAATTTTTGTATTCCCATTGTACTTCGCAATTTCGTTCCTTTTTACGCTCCCTATACATATCCAAATATTACCCGGTTCTGCAAAATAATGGAATTTTTTTATTATTTACTCGTTACTTGGAATTCATGTTTACATAAAAGTCGTGCCGGTCCGCCTCTGTTACAATCGAATCGGTTTTGCCATACGCGTCACTTTGTCGCAAAAGAACCGTGGTACTACAAACGAATAAAATTCAAAGCGTCCATCGATAGGAGTGCAACCGCGTTCTACCTTTTTCTTGGACCCGTCACGGTAAATTTACGAGCTTTGAATGCAAATATAACGTGCACCAAGCATCCTATAATACACCATCACAGCTATTTGTTAATGTCAAATATCTGTCTACTTGTTGAACGCGGCTATACTCTCCCGAATTAATCAATGTATCAATACCCCGAAACTATTTACCTCGGGCAGCGTACTGACTAATAATCGACGATCGTTAAATTTCAATTAACCGAATCTCGAGCGTGGGATTAACGGTGAATCGGACGTATCCCCGTGAAATGGCAAGAATGGTTATTTATCAGAAGGTTAGAGACGTGCACGTCACTAGGCAACAAGACACAGAGCACCCTGCGGACGCCATTCATATGCTAGGGGCGACCATAGCACCACTGACGCTGGTAACACTGCGGTATGCAGTTGATTATGGAAGCTATATGAAGAGGCCCGACGTGGCCTAGCATCTTGAGTACCCTATCCATGTTCAGAAGCTCGCCAGCCCCCTCTCCCCTGCCCTCGAAAACGTGGAGAGAGCTATACAGCCCTGTATAGTTAATCCGCAAGGACGTTCTCGGGGGACGTCGAAGATTCATCTCAAGGCGCTCGATATTGCGTGGCTACTCCAACCACTGGAATCCGTCGTCTTCTGCCGGCATGTCCTTCCTCCTTCGCTTGATCCTTCGGAGTCCTTCTGGCTCCGTGTATTAACTCTGATATGCATCCGGAATGTCTAATTCTTTTGTGCCAATACCTCGGGATTCTTGCTTCAGAATTTTTTTCAAGAAATTCCCTTCGTAGCCGCTCACGTACGCGTGACGACTTCGGCATCCTGGATTAGGTCAATGTCGAAAAGTGAAATTGTCTGGGAAAGTATCAGGGCTGTGACGTCTTTCTCTAGAATGAACCGAATACGGAATTGTGCGAGAGATTTATTACAGAAGTACGAGTGTTGTTATTCAGGTGAGTATGCTTGAAACTCTTGCTTATATATTCTAAGATAGATAGCATTTATATAGAATATTTTCCTAGTAAATTGTTTGAACAAAATTTTATGTAGACACAAATTCTACTAAAACGAACCGTATATTTACTGAGTGCATCTAGTCGATTGTCACAGATTGCAACATATTATTATGTTTCACCGACGACCCTCATACACACCGCACATTTGTTCCCTCGCCTACTCGTTATGCACATCTTGCTTTAGAGCTCTCAAACATTCAACAATCTTCAAACTTTCCACCCTCTCACTCTCACTCTCTCTCTCTCTCTCTCTCTCTCTCTCTCTCTCTCTCTCTCTCTC
>NW_026534363.1:0-13452 GCF_026225885.1 Hylaeus anthracinus
CCGTGGAGCACTTTCAGCTGCTGGAGCCTTTTGACGTATACCGTGCACTGCGCGCAATTTAGTTCTATTTTTACTACACGTAGACCCTCTACGGAATCGCGTATGATATAAACGCTGGTTTAACCTATTAATTCTTCCTTAATTGCATCCTCCCTCCCTAGGTTTCATTGATGCGGTGCAGGGATTATACCAAATTTGGATCGAGTGTCGAGGGTGAAGATGCTATTCGAAAAGTGAAAAGAAACTGGCGGATCGGAAGATCGAAAAGGCCTCCTGAAACGCGGACGTAAAACGAGGCTGCTTTGAATGGCGGGTACTTACTTAAGCAAATGCCCGCTATTCGGATTAAGTATTTGTTCTAAAAGCTAAAGGAAGCGTGAGAGAAAGATGGGAGGGGGGTATGTAAGAGAAAAGGGGCGCGGGAACGAACATCGGGAACGTAAGTGGGCTGTAAAATCCTTCCATCGCTACGAAACCGGGGAATTCAGTGAAATTTACTTCTTGCGCCGGCATCAAACGAAAACGCTGGATTTCCGGTTACGCTAGTCCGACGCTGGCTAGGCGTGGTTTACTGCCCAAGGGGTTCGTTGGATCCTGTGTAAGAACGTCCGTAGACTCCATCTTTGTTTCGTGGGTGCCTTCGACATCAGCGATACGGGGGTAGTTTGCTCGAGAATTGATTAGAAAATGTTTAGATTGGTGGAATGATAATATTCGTTGGTATCTTTGTGTAATACATTGGGAATATTCATATTTTTGGTATTTATGATATGATTGGTATTTGTACGGCAGTGTATGATGTTTTTCGGAGCACTTCAACCCAATTTTAGAGTGTATATTAAATTACAGCCGACTACAAATTATTTTTTATTTGAAATTAATTTTCTAACTAAGAGGTTTGCAAACCATTAGCTTAAACATTACAGGAAAATAGACGGTGGTTTCTCATTTCCTTTACTGTCAAACAATCACACTCCATTTCGCAGTTAAACAAATATTCAGCGTAACTTGTTATTGCACCGGTAGCGGTACCCCGCGCGCCCTTGTCGCGGATAGAAAAGGTGCACGAATAAAAATGCCTCAAAGGAACTTCGTAATTTGAAGTATGAAGCAGATATTGAACCTTATTGAAAGTTACGCCGAAGAAAGTACTAAGGCTACTACGAAGGTTATCAAGGGGTTAATGAAATATTTTTCCACCGTCCCACGGTGAATTTTACCCAGCAAGAACGGCACAGGGTGGGCGAATAAAGGGGGTTGAGGAAAGCGAGTAGGAACAAAGCTGCTTTGCAGCATACCGTTGATCGAACTATGTTACGCGCCATTGCAAAATTACGCTCTTTTTTCCGCGTTCGGCCGGATATTAAGAATAACTCCGGCGTTAAAGCGGTTTCTCGAGTAAACGGTTTCGCCTTCGTTTTCACGTGTTCCTCGTTATTTACGAGTTACGACCCGCGGGTTTCACCGACTGTCAAGAATTCCACGATATTGCGCCGTAAAGCTACGACGTCGTTGGCTATCCTGAATTCGAATTGAAACGTGCCTCGTGTCGTTCTGTTCTTGTCAATTCATCGCCTACGCCGTGGGGTTATATGATGGGTGTAAAAGGGAAAAATGGATCGTGGGAATGCCAATAAACGTCCCACCGGAACAGTGGAATTGGGAAAGGCGACAATAAATAGGTAAAAACGTGTAAGAGGATCGAGTGGAAACGAGATGCTGTTCGAAAATATCAGATATCGATTCAATTATCCTTCGACAACGGACGTGGCCACGGATTCGCCTTTGGCAGTTACATTTCGTAGTCCCTCCGAATCGGGTAACTTCATTAATCCCGAATCGTCGAATTTATCAATTGTAGGGTGATTTGAAAAGCGTTGATAGTATTGTAAAAGATTCTTAAAATAACATTCGCACTAGTACATATTTGTAATGAAACATTTATTTGAAAACATCGAAGCTATTATTTATTTTAGACAAGCTTCTTTAATAAACATAGAAGATACGAATATTTATGGGACTGACTGTATCTGCCGGTCGCGAATGTGTGATTATCAATTTTAGTTCGATTAAACGAATAACAATCCTATTAATGCTTAATGAAGAATTCAGTATATTGTCTGAAGGCAACCTGCACGCGACTGTGCTTGAAGGGAGAATAATAATGCGAAGTTGACCAGCCAATTCTGTTTGGAATACGAATTTCCTCATTCTTGCAAAAAGATCAACGCCCTCTAATGCTGAGTGGTCGCCTTCGGAGCGCGTTGAGGAACGTTCGAGGAAGCAGAAGGACGAACTCGTCGCTAAGTTTGAAACTTCAAAGATCGGGCCGGAGCTGTTCAGCAATCACATCGCCAATGAGAATTGCTGGCAACATTGTTCGAGTCCCAGGGAACTCGATGGATAGAAAATTGGAGGACCGTATCGCGCCACTCGAAAGGACATTCCAAAATTCCTGAAGGACTTACACGAGTTTTTACATATCGAACGAGGAAGTATTACTTACGCAAAGATCGACGAGTTTTGGAACTTTTGAATTAAAATCACTTTAAAATAACTTATATAATTTTTTGATATTTTTAAACTTGCAAACCAAATAATGTCAAAGTTATTTTGGCTTAAGATTAGTTCACGTTCGTCGCAATTTCTGCGGCCTGCAAGACAGAGCCGCAGGAAACAGAGATAGAAAGGTTGTTGCGTGAAATTTCGTACGTGATCGATCCAGACAATCAGCGGTGTCCTTCAACTAGACGAACGTAATTCGACTAAAGTGGCTTTTACTCCTTGGAGAGAACGGGAATGGGACGCGAGCATACCAAACGAAGGCATTTGTAAGGACTTTATGAGCTTCCCGTGCCCGCCGCCCCCTCGTCTTCTGCCACTTTCCCTTCCCAACCCCGCCTGCTTTCCTTACCCTTAATCTAAAAGCGCTGACAAACCGCAAAACTTTTTCCACCGTGAACAAACACGTGAATAAATCGACGCGAGACGCCCCCTGATTCTAGGTTTATATTCAAAGTTCCGTGAAGGATACCCATCGTCGTTCGCGTTTCTTCTTCTTCCTTTTGCCTCCCGCTTCCGCGACTTTTTTATTTTTAATGCACCATTCGCGTACACATCTGTCCGCGCGCGCACAGCCGAAGAACCGACGAAACGATCCACGCCGTGTCGCGGGTTATAGTACTCGCGGAACTTTATGTACATATGTGGCCGACGCATGTACGGTGCATGTGCATCCAGTTCCGCGTCCCTAACGCGGATGCGCCATCCGTGAATTCTTCCAGAAACTTCAGTTTATGCGTCTTCGATTAATGTCCCGCGAATGTTGTTTGTTACAGGACGTCATCCGTAGGAACATGTTTCTTGCGTCCAATATGAAATGATTAACACGATACGAATTCACGTCACTTCAAATTCTATTCCTAGTTATGAACAAATTATGAACATTTTTTATTTTATACACTACATATTTAGAACGTTGATATTTCAAACCATATTTTGTAATTATTATCTTCGCTCTAACGATACAAATTTGCAATATCCAGCTTCAGAATTTTATTATATATATATTTATTTATTTATTGTCGCATCAGCTTGTAAGGCAACAGCGACCATTGTGAGTTACATGTTCAACATTGTACGTACATATGTGAGTCATAATATAATAAAAATAAATACGGAATGACTTATTACTAGAACCAGAAGAACGCGAATGGAGTAGATTTCGGCCTCGTGGATCATTGACTTTTGAATAAAGCTTCCCAAATAGTGAATTAACTCGGACCGGACTTGCGCGCGGGATCAAAGGATTCCTGGAAGTTCCGTCGATCGGGATGGATCTCAAACTACGCGTATGATGAACCGTGGGCATTACATGGGAATATGTACGATTGCTCCGGTACGTATGTATAGAGATACCGAAGAGCCACGTCGCTCCGGGAATTGCCATGGTAATTAAATTATAAATGGTCGTGGCCTGCGGTCGGAAATAATTCGACGCGGCAGCTTTCTGCTACAATTCGCCATAGTTTCCGCGGAGGTCGGCCGACCGCGTTTCCCGAAACCTCTCCTCCTCCGCTACGGCTTCATCTCCAGCTCGTAACAAGAGTGGAGAGGCGGTGAAGGGAACACGGTGGAAAACGGGAGGTAGCACGCGTTGCGGTCTAACCCTCCGCGCCTGGTCAGGACATATAATAATACGGTCAATTTTGAATCGAGTTTGGTCGGACGATGCCTCCTTTCCCTCCTCTTTCCCGCCTCCCAATACTCCGGACGCTTCACCCTCGACCTTCCCTGGCGCACTCGTAACCCCCTCCCCCTCAACACTGGAGCTACGGGGTCGGTCGGTGATTTTGCGAGGCTCGCTTAACCGCCAACAATTTGAGCCTGTGAATAATTCTTGGCGCTCCAATCTAACTGCGAACAAATTAGACCGAATTAGCCGAGATTTGGTACGTGCTCCCAAACCGCTCAGCAACTATCGTCTCCCTACGCTACGGATCGTGGTACATCCCACTCCCGTCTCACCGCTCTGTAACCTGCCTTTGAATGCCCCGTTCTCGCGTTATTTTCCTCGTGCCACCATGTATACACGCCCCAGAGTCCTGAAACACGCGAATGCGAGTGACGGCTTAAACAACGCAATACCCGGGCGCGGGATTTAATAAGGGCACGCTCCGTAAACGAATGATTCCGGTTTGGCGCTGTCGGCGCGATTCTAATGCGATCGTAATGCACCGACGACAGCACGTGCGCGCGCTAATTCTTCCAGCTTTGTCTGTCGATTAATGCCGGTGTATAATTGCGGGGATGTTTTTTGAAAATGCTCGACTGTGCCCAAAGTGCGATCGTGGATCACTTGAAACTGTAGAAGACAAGGAACATGCAGTCAGTCCCAATAAGTATTCGTATTTCGTACCCTGTGTATCTGTCGAAGAAATTTGTCTAAATTAAATGACACGTTAAATAATACGTTTCCAAATGAATGATGCATTATAAATATGTACACAAGTAAACTTTACACTTGTATATATTTATAATGAGAAATTTGTTTGAAAACAAATACGAATACTTATAAGACTGACTGTAACTGTGATGTTCGAACTTCACTCTCAGAATAACATTGGCCTCAAAAGTACGGCTGAGCCAAATCAACGAAGAAGTTTATCGCGAATGTGCTTCGTTCTATCATACCAGACGCTGCAGTCTGTCGATTCAAGGCGTTAACAGTTTACTTCTGGAAGTACATTAAGAGCAGAATTTTATTTATCGATCACGGGAGCTCTCGTGCTGCGGCGAGGTCAGTTTTCATTGTTCCACCCTCGTGTTTCCATCCCCCGCGTTATTTCGGCCGTCGGTCGCTGAGTTGATGTCGTGGAAGGATAAAGGAGCGTGGAAAGGGGGAGGTTTGCAGGCGGGTTTAGGTCGAGTCGTCAGTGATGAATGCCGGTAAACTTCGCACGAAAAGTCGTTTATAAAGCAGTGCTGCGCCACACTACGGATGCTCGCACTTCATAACTTCCTTCCTACACCCGCCAGCAACACCGAGCGCGAGACCGCAACTAACTTTGCGAAGACTTCCCAGAGATTCGGTCTCATTGTGAGGGATCCGTATACGGACGTGATACCAGCGAAATCTTTTGGAAATTTTCGATTTTTCGACCGAACTTTGAACTTTGCCAATGAAGAGAAAAGACGCGTCGTGTTTTATGCAATGTGGGGGTAGCTTACATTTGAAGAAGTCTCGGTATGTTGCGATTGATCGTGTTCTCAAAAAAATTGAGAGCTATTTAAAATTATTTTCAGCATTTGATGATGACAAAGAGAAATTTAGAGAATTGAAATATAACTTATAAATAAATGAAAAGATGTATTATTTAGTTATTTAGTTTTATCGAGTAGAAGGGACTGTCCAACGTCTTTGGGAATGTCAACATCCTTTGTCACTAATTCATGAATTACTCCGAGCCGATGCCAGGGGCTTACGGGGTCGGTTAATAAATACAGTTCGATGGTACACACAGCTAGGCAAGTTGAACCTAAGCCCCAAAATTTAACTGGTCTCGAGATACGTTCGAATGCGACAGCGTTGCCCTCGCATCGGCGTTTCTCGTGGAGGCGCAGGGGCTCGCAGGTTGCGCGTCTGCTCCTCGTTCCTACCCCTCGCCCCGTTCGGTGTGCCGTAGTTCGCTTAGTATTGACTATAAGTTCCGACGGAGGTCGAGGTCGACGATACATCATCTTCTCGCGGAGACATAGATTCACGGTGTATGCATAATATTTGCCGAGCTGGCGGGAAAATTAGAAGTACCGTAAGCCGCTTTTCTTATCAAGTCCGTACTTTACGAGTGAAAGCGCTTGGGGGGATGAAATGTTTGGGAGCGCGGATAAGGATGTAACTGGAGTACTGGCTGTATCAACTGCTTCTTTCTTTTCCTTGTTACGTCGAGCTCCTAATATTTTCCTCAAATATGGACGCAAAATTAACCAGAAATTTCTTTTCCAATCTGAAACATTTTTTCTAGACGTCGTTCATGGAAAAACATATTTTTAGCTGTTGCAGATTTTCTAAATTCATTGCGATGACGATTGAGTAAGATGTGGTTAGAGTGTCTGATCACTGCTGGCTAATTCTACTTACCGTGGAGTTTGCGACGAGTAGTATACTGTACTGTTTGGTTTCCGTTTATATTGCTACTTTCAACACAATCGGTTGAATTCAGTGATGGAAGTAGAATTAGTCGGAATTAGTCAGATAACGCCAGCTAAGTCGTACCTACTCAACCCTATGCACACCGGATCAATTTTTATGGTATGTATAATTATTTGCATCGAATACGGAAAATTGTTAAACGGATTTAGAAGTATTTATTAATAGATTGTATATTTAGCTTCGTAATTTAGTAACATATCGAACAGTATTTAACGCAGTGCCGTATAACATTCTCCTTCCCCATTTCTCAACAAATTATATAAATTTTCTGACTAATATGTAATATACCATAGACACGGCTTCAAGTTATGAAGTCCCTAACTCGGAAAGAGGAACGGTCGCAGAACTTCATTTGTGAAAGGTGTTCGGTTTGCAGTAGAGTATCCACTTCATCTCACAGGCATTCTATGGCTTTGAGAATTTACCGTTGCGTAGCAACAATGCATTGTTTCCTAGATAATTTAATTCCTATTCCCGAAGTAGAAGTTCATCGAGACCAGTGTTCCTTCGAATTGCATAGCTCAGTCGTTCGACTTAATAAATATTACATTTCATCTTCTAGGTACTTCTGATTTACCACTGCTATTTCGTGATTATATATCTTCTCTCATTTTTGTTATTATTAATATGTAAATAACGGCCCGTTGGAAAACCCTTTTAAGGGTGCTCCAAGTATGAAGATCGTAGACTTCGTTTCTAATTACAGAGTTTATACATCGCTACAAGACTTCCGCAAACACACTTTTGTTCTCAACTACTAGCAAGGCAGGAAGAGTTACTTTCCATTAACAACCATACTCATGCCTTTCGAAGAGCAGTCGAAATAATTATGCAGTGTGCTTCATACTCGTAGTAGTTATTTCAGAAAGAGACATAATAAGCTTCTGTCATAGAGCTTCACAATCTTTCAATTGTTGCAAATACTTAATCGAATCCGTTAGGAACTACTTGACACGCATTGTGCGAAGTATTTCTTACATCCCCATTCCACCACTGAAGCAAGTACCACGTATCATGGGACATCCTCTACATAATTAAACTACGGCAGTTTCACCCTGTCGAATGATCGCAGATTATGTGCATAGAAAACATATCGGTTGTCCCCTAAGTTCTAGTGCGGCTTAAGGGTAAGGTTGCCGCGAAATCGAACGTTTCCCTTAGTATTGGGCCGCAGAAACCAGCGGTGACATTATACAGTATTAATGTCCGCGCGGAGTGCGCGATTGCGAATTGAATAATCGAATAACAATAAATTTGCATTTGCGTTGTTGCGGCTGCCGCTGACACCACAGTGCATGTAGACATCCACTATCCCGGCCAGGTATACGACGAGTGGCAAGCCTGCGTTGTTTCATAATCGCGGACACAAATCGCTTCCATACGCGACCCCACTTTCCGTTACAAGCGAATGACGGATGTAATACGCGTCCATATTCGCATCCTGAAAATTGAATCGCACGTGTGGGATGTTGATGTATATACCCACGCGACGTGAAATCCCCACATTGTAAAATATTGCCGCTGGGAGACGGTGCGGAATCCCAAACTCGGTATGCAAATATTAAGAATCGAAATCGTTACGAATGTGTTTGATTCAGTCGATGCAGAATCAGTACGAACGCTTTCTTCGGCGAGATATTTTACTTTAATAAATAGTTAAGGGTAGTGGTGAATAGTGGAGAGGTTGTATTTTTGCGTGAGAGAAGGGAGACCATGAAGGGAACTCTATGGGAAATGTTGAAAGCAGTGTCTGACCATTGCTCGCTAATTCTATTTACGTCGAAGTTAATAAAAGTTTATTCTGATGCTGTATTATATGTTTACAGTTTATATTCGTATTTTCTATATAATTATGACCAGTTAAAGTAGATTATAGCACTAGACTACTATCGAAACATATAGACATGAACGGAAATAGAATGAAGATGTCTTGGTCAGACAGCACTAGTCAGACACGCCAGTCAAGCAATACGGAACACTGCCAGGTCATTTCGCTTCAAAATCAAGCTTTCTATTACAGAATTGTACTTCACATTCTATCTGCTCATGGTACCACGCTTCTCAGATACGATCTCTCTTTTTCTCTATAACATCATATCTCGCAAGACACGGTATACAGTCTACCCAATTGTAAAAGTTACTACAATGTGAAAGAACAGTCATACCTCGACGTCGTTACACTCCAGGATACTGCTAAAAAAATTGCTTTCCTCGATGCATTTCCACCAAGTACCGAACGTTACTGCAAAATAAATCCGATGCAAGATTCGCTCCCCTTTCCCCGTCGTTTAACCATTCATTTACGAGCAGCCGCATCCCCGAGACGAAGAGCGTTCCAACGGATTATAAATATCGAATGGCGTTGCGTGGTGTAAAAATTCGCGTTGCAGCCGCAGCGTCATCTCCCCGCGATACAGTCCGTAACATACGATATCATTTTCCCGGCACAGTCGGAGACCCTCATTTCTCTCGCCGGCTAGCAGTCCAATTTCACACCGTTGTAAATACGCTTCTCTTATTTTTGACATCGTCTTCAATTCTTCTTACTTTGTCGCCCTGGCAGCTGAGTTCCTCTTCTTCCGCTTTGCCGCGATCTCAACCCCGGCCACGAGGATGGCTTCATTTATAATCATTTCCTGGGGCTGTATCTCCCCCCCCCTCCCCACTATCCTGTCCCGCACCCTCTCCGTTTGCAGCCGGCTCCTTCGAGGTCGAGGTTCTCCGAGCGTCCATCAGGACCTTATACGGCCAACTTCTCCGATCTCATTAGACTCCCACAGCCTCTTTCGCTGACGATTACGCCGTCGGAGTTAACCCTTTAATCGCCATAGTCGTACATTCGCATCAACTGTGTTACCCTGCTCGCGTTAGCCACACTTTCCGGGCGAAAATTTGACAGCGAACAGGATTAACCTTCTTTTTACGACGGATTATGGTTGACCCCTAATCCGGAAACGGTTTTTCTGGACCGTATATACGGTTATAGATATACGGTTAGGTTATTGCGTGGAACGATAGAAATTAAGAGACGATTGTTTTCGGAGAAGAATTGTTCGAGGAAAGAGGGATAATTGCGAGACTATTGTTCTGGAGGGGTTTTAAGTGTTCAATTTGAAGATTCGCAAATGTTTTTTTAGTCTAGGCTACTTGTTGTTTGTTCGCTATCGTAAGGGATATCACAAAATTGAAAGCATACAGTTCACCAAGAATATAAATATTGTGCATTTAATAACGATAATCGCAAAAGTAAACTAAAAACATCGATAACATAGCATCTAAATTAAATACGCTTCGTCTACGTTTCCCTACAATACAACAACATTAAAATATCTCAACAACGAAACTACGTTCCCAAATAACCACCCCCGAAAACGTCGTTTCGTTTAATCTCCAAAGGAATGCGCAAGGAACACATCGGGCTCACAGTCACTCCTTTCTCTATTCGCAGAATTTTCGTTCGCCAGGTTATTGCAGCAGCGAGGTTTGCGCAACGCGTCACGATTCACCCCTCCCACCCCGGTAACCTAACAACGGCTGGCCATGAAATGAAAAGGAAACATCTTAAAGCTTTTTACAATTCAAAGTGACCCGGAGAACAAATAAGCATTTAATATGGTCGTTACGTCACGGAAGTACAATTTTAACTTCACCCGTGGGGGAAAGAAAAGAGGAGGGACGTGTTTCCCTTTTTTCCTCCATTTCCAACGGGGAGGGGGAGGGCTTCGTTACGCGATACAACGAACGGGTCAGGGAGGGAAACATCTCGACAGAATTTTCCACGGCCTCTCCACGTGAGCTGGCATTAATACCACGCGCTCCACGGTGACGGTTTCAAAGAGCAATTGTTATATTCTGCGTTCGTAGAAAGGCTCGCACTCGCCGAACCCTCGACTTGCTGGGGCGGTAAAAAACGGACGGAAAGAAATTGAGATCGCGTGGACGAGAAAGGCGAGGAGGGGAGGATAATAGGAACCTGATACTGCGCGGAGGGGGTGGGGTGGGGTGGGGAGGTGGTAAGTAAGAGAAATGGGAGGGAAGGTAGCGAGACGAAAAGCACTGCGAGCCAAGTCAAAAGGAAACGACGTAGAAGTAACAGTGGCATAAGGTCACCCACTTAGTTATGAATTTTATTCGTGATTTTCCATTTCGATAGGCGTGGAGTAGCGATTGACACTCTTATACCTACTTAGTCGCGTGGGGAGATATTTGAAATTTTGCGGAGATCAGCGATTTGTTTCTTTAACATCTTGAAGGACGCGTGAAAATGTTTATTTTTCGAACTTTATGCTTTCAATTTTTTGATATCCCGTAAAATAGCAAACAAATAACAAGTAACCTACACTAAAACCTCTGAAAATATATTAAACAATTTTTGTCTAATTGATGCGCATCTAGAACAATACCGTATCGATAAGTATATGACTAACAAACAGTGTCAATAATATCTAGGCATGTGTCCCTTCGAATTTTGGAAAATCGATATTACGACAAACTTCATGCTCACTTGCCGTCTCAGAGCACGACACCGTAACTCCCATTATATTCCGTTGGATGAACACGAGGCGTCGGGGCTTTACCCAAAGGCGTGATTGGTAATTGATTTTCAGGCTTCGGCACCGTGCCCGATCTCCCTTCTCGCTGCTTCAACGTGCTCCTCTTCATTGCCCGTCGTGGTCCGCGACTTAACAATATTGTGAAAATTGCGGAAACTTGTTAGGCAACTTTTAGGGGACACGGTTCTTCTTTTGATGGAAATGTTGATTCAGTATTTGATTCAAGAATAATTAACATTACAATAGGGCAGGAATTATGACTTCGTGTTTGTTATACCATTACTCCTATTAAATAAATATTAACTCCGTTTCTATAGACATTCTTTTACTTCAATCTGTGCCTCCTTGAACTTACTATTCATTGACTTAACATGTTCACCATGAGCAAAATTATAAAACGTTCATTAACTTACAATTACTACTACCGCTGTCGCTATACAAATCTTCGAAAATGTAATTTATATATTCTTTTCATGAAATGTTGGAACCTCCAGGAATACTTCAAACGTGCGCACGAAACTTAAAAAAATATCCGCCCAAATACAACATTCCTCTATCGTTTCCAGTTTTCGTTGACAGATTATTTTCACGTATCACGTCGCGAAACCCTCAAAGGGACGAATTTTTGTATTCCCATTGTACTTCGCAATTTCGTTCCTTTTTACGCTCCCTATACATATCCAAATATTACCCGGTTCTGCAAAATAATGGAATTTTTTTATTATTTACTCGTTACTTGGAATTCATGTTTACATAAAAGTCGTGCCGGTCCGCCTCTGTTACAATCGAATCGGTTTTGCCATACGCGTCACTTTGTCGCAAAAGAACCGTGGTACTACAAACGAATAAAATTCAAAGCGTCCATCGATAGGAGTGCAACCGCGTTCTACCTTTTTCTTGGACCCGTCACGGTAAATTTACGAGCTTTGAATGCAAATATAACGTGCACCAAGCATCCTATAATACACCATCACAGCTATTTGTTAATGTCAAATATCTGTCTACTTGTTGAACGCGGCTATACTCTCCCGAATTAATCAATGTATCAATACCCCGAAACTATTTACCTCGGGCAGCGTACTGACTAATAATCGACGATCGTTAAATTTCAATTAACCGAATCTCGAGCGTGGGATTAACGGTGAATCGGACGTATCCCCGTGAAATGGCAAGAATGGTTATTTATCAGAAGGTTAGAGACGTGCACGTCACTAGGCAACAAGACACAGAGCACCCTGCGGACGCCATTCATATGCTAGGGGCGACCATAGCACCACTGACGCTGGTAACACTGCGGTATGCAGTTGATTATGGAAGCTATATGAAGAGGCCCGACGTGGCCTAGCATCTTGAGTACCCTATCCATGTTCAGAAGCTCGCCAGCCCCCTCTCCCCTGCCCTCGAAAACGTGGAGAGAGCTATACAGCCCTGTATAGTTAATCCGCAAGGACGTTCTCGGGGGACGTCGAAGATTCATCTCAAGGCGCTCGATATTGCGTGGCTACTCCAACCACTGGAATCCGTCGTCTTCTGCCGGCATGTCCTTCCTCCTTCGCTTGATCCTTCGGAGTCCTTCTGGCTCCGTGTATTAACTCTGATATGCATCCGGAATGTCTAATTCTTTTGTGCCAATACCTCGGGATTCTTGCTTCAGAATTTTTTTCAAGAAATTCCCTTCGTAGCCGCTCACGTACGCGTGACGACTTCGGCATCCTGGATTAGGTCAATGTCGAAAAGTGAAATTGTCTGGGAAAGTATCAGGGCTGTGACGTCTTTCTCTAGAATGAACCGAATACGGAATTGTGCGAGAGATTTATTACAGAAGTACGAGTGTTGTTATTCAGGTGAGTATGCTTGAAACTCTTGCTTATATATTCTAAGATAGATAGCATTTATATAGAATATTTTCCTAGTAAATTGTTTGAACAAAATTTTATGTAGACACAAATTCTACTAAAACGAACCGTATATTTACTGAGTGCATCTAGTCGATTGTCACAGATTGCAACATATTATTATGTTTCACCGACGACCCTCATACACACCGCACATTTGTTCCCTCGCCTACTCGTTATGCACATCTTGCTTTAGAGCTCTCAAACATTCAACAATCTTCAAACTTTCCACCCTCTCACTCTCACTCTCTCTCTCTCTCTCTCTCTCTCTCTCTCTCTCTCTCTCTCTCTC
>NW_026534364.1:0-5051 GCF_026225885.1 Hylaeus anthracinus
TCAGGGGGCCGTCCATATTTTATCTGATCGGTTGGCCTTCCCCCCCCCGGTTGACTCTAGTTTCTTTAGGACCATGATCAAAGAAGCGAACTTCTGGGGCAACGATTTCGTCATGTCGGGTAGCGACTGCGGCCACGTGTTCATCTGGGATAAAGACACGGCAAAACTGTGCATGTTGCTCGAGGCTGATCAACACGTGGTCAACTGTCTACAACCCCATCCGTATTTGCCTTTGCTGGCTACCGCAGGCATCGATTACGATGTCAAGCTCTGGGCACCCATAAACGACGAGTCCACCTTTGACGAGAACTTTGCCGAAGATGTAAGTCACATGAAGCCAGATATGGACAGAATTTTCATCTACATAACGAACTTTTAATATTGAATAGAAAAATATTTTTTAATCTGTTATTCGTTCAATGTAAAATTCTTAAATTTTGTCCATCTCTGCTACTAATGCACTGTTCGTGTAAACGGTACAACAATTTCTGGATATTTCCAGTTGAAAAAGAGGAACGCGATCATGTTGGAAGAGACCAGAGACACAATGACCGTACCTGCTACTTTTATGATCAGAATGCTGGCATGTCTCAATCAGATACGCAGAGGTAGTGAAAATTTATAATAATACTCCCCAAGACTTCCTGGTAGTTCACTACACTAGTATGACCGAAGATACGTAGTTAAGAAAATAATATACAGGAGAGTTTGGCAGCTTTTCCTGTTACGTGCAGGTATTGGAGTATATAACAGTGTAAAGAGTTTTGTCTCACCCTTATCGCGTTGTGAGTTTGTTTAACTTTGTGGTTCCAAACAGTACGCTCATGAATCTTCATCTTACGTTTTTGTTTTCTCTTTATGTCATTATTTTTTTTTTTTTTTTCAAAATTGCATAGCACAACGTTCATTCTGTTTTACTAGGTTTACTACTCGTTACGCGACCTGACGAATACAAAGAGAAATATTTAATATCGTGTTAACATAGAGTTAAAGGGAAAGAACGTCTTTGAGAAAAGGACAGAGTAAAGTACAAAGTCTTACATTTTTTCGCTTATCATTCCTAAGCCACTCAGAGGCTGAATATTAATAAAAAAAAAAGAAAAAAAAATGGTATTGTTAAAATTTTGTAATTTTCTATGTTACTGACAATATTTATGTGTATACAAGAACAGAGATACTAAATATTGCTCATATATATATATATATATATATATATATATATATATATCCTACCTATTTAAAATTGTTGTAGCGATGGAAATAAAGTTTTTAATCAAAACACAAAGAAAATATCTTTACTATACCAGAAAATGCGTGCATTCACGGTATGAAAAAGGTATTTTACACTATATGTATATATGTCCTTTATCATTAGATTTATTTATTTAGCACGTAACATATTAAAACGAGATTATACGAATACAAAACTATTCTTGAATTTTTTTTTCATTTATCCACGAAAATTCATTCAAGTTTTCCACAAATGCAACCGATAACAATCATTCTTCTCACTGTAATTAAACGTGGTTGTCAAGTGTATGCTCTTGAATGTTGTATGTCGATACGTGTACGAGATTCTTAATTTAGTACTTTATTTTATTTCAAACAAGATCACGCCACTTTTCTCTCTTTACGCTTCACCGACATAAAGCTTCTGAGTGTTATTCCCGTGATAATAATATTGCACAATTCTCGAGATACTGCTCTTTAAGAGCAATCGTAACTTTTAAATATTCAATACAACACATGACCACTTTCTAAAGAGCAACTATCTACGCATAGTACTAGTATTATTATATCGAAAACCAACGAAAAATCTAAGGGAACAAAGCATTGCACATTATTTCACGCGAACAGGAGATCAAGATTGGAATCGAAGATTGGCTGCTTCACGGTCATTTGTCTGAATGAGAAAGGAGAAAAACACAAAGTAGCTACTAGACTCGAGCAAGCTCAATTTGAAATAAAAATAAGAAATTTCCGAATAATTTATTTCATTTTTAGCTATATAATATGATAGTAAAGTTCGTATGGGAACCTGTTAGACACCCTGTATACTTGTGATTTACATAACTCAATTACCACATAGTCTAGGAACGATGAATACGACGATAGATACGTAAAATAGTAACGAAACACATTTCTTATACCAATTTCTTTTTCCTTTAGAATTTCTTTATCAATTACTTACTTTAATGGCGCAGTGAAATTTGTAATTTCGTTTATAAAAAAATTTAGAAGCGTACAAGCAATATTATTATCAAAGTTATCTCATATAATTTCTACAAATGTTATTTTAAAAGTGCCCAGGTATTGGTAGCTATTAATTATTTAGGTAATTCTGACTCTAAAACAGAATACTACAGAATACTTCCGGTTCTTTTGTAGGTCGCGGTCGGAACAGGGGGAGAAGCGGACACGAGCCCACCGAATTACGAGGTTGCTAAGCGATTTTCGACGAAATTTTTGGGAGGTCGGTCCCGACGACACAGCATATCACAATGTCGACAGTCCCAACCGACTAATCAGGTTGAAAAAAAGAAAAAAAAAGAAACACCACGTATTATTTGATTTATCGTTGCAAGCGTAATTTTCAATTAATTGTAAGAATATTCAATCATGATAAGCTTCCGTATCTCCAGTTATATCGCTCTCGGAGAGAGATAAGTCGTTTCTTTATTATATTTTTCTTCGCAAATTCTATTCAAGGCCCGATCTTCTCGATATGTACACGAAACTCCGTTACCACCAACGAATGTTTATCGCGATACAAACGCTATCTTGCCTTACGGAGCTGATCGAATTACCTGTCGTGTTTGTGTACGCCAATATTTTTCTTATTCTCTTTTATTTTGTGTGTGTACGCGTGTGCGTGTGACTCGAGCGAGATACTCAATGCGTCGCTCTAACTTTTATTTTCTTCTTTGAAATAGATCACCTGGCTGATTCGAAACATATAGCGATTACGTGGCGAATTTCACACGAAATAATGTTATTGTAACGATAGACACAAGTAATGGAGTAGATAACAGATAAGAGTGGGTTTAACGACCGACGCATTGTTCCGGGAGGCGAGGTGTGCAGGTGTTCCGAGGCTGTACTTTAAAAAAGAAAAGAAAAGAAAAAAAAAACACGAAGTCGCTAGTGCATTATACTTGTAATTTTCTACGTTCTCTTAATTCGCGAGCAGTAGAACGAGGAACGGTAACGAGCGACTCGTCGTGACCCGAATGTAAACGTTTCTATTGTTTCGGTTGGTTCCGCTTTGTTAATGTTAGCGCGTGTAGACGTTGCACGGCTAGATAAGCGAATGGCGGCGTGCCACTCGAAAGGCTTTAACTATTTTAACTCTTTGCGCTCGGATTACGCGTCGGGGCCGATATGGATTTGGGAGAGGAATTCTTGACACTTACAACTTGTAAGTACAGGGCGGTTGGAGAGTAATTGAACATTTTTAAAAATGTATTTTAGTGGCTAAGAATATTTTTGAACGTGGTAGACTAATCAAATCTCCGTTACCAATCGGATTAGAGTACGTTTTTATACGAAATAATCGAATTAATTGCGCATTTTAAACACAATATACAACCTTAGGGAGACATCTATTTTTTTTTTTTCTTATTGATCTCGTGCAAAAATAAATTTCTCTTCGGGTATATGTATTGGAAATAGTTATAAATATCGTGTAATGATCGAGACTCGTTGGGTATTGGTAGCACAAGTATCGTAAGTATGTAAATAATGTACAAATTGATGATGGTTGTTAATTTGTCGGGATGTGAATACGGGAAAAATATAAATGTAAGATTTAGAAATGAAAAAGATATGTTTTTATTTAAAAAGGTCAATAAGAAATGGCTACTATCCCTTAGGGTTGGATATTTTGCTATAAAACTCAATTGTTGAATAAAATATACTTTTCGAAATATTTAATTATTTTCTCGATCGCTCTGTGATAAGTGTGCTGTGCCTTAGATTGCTACTCACTAACATTCGTACATAAAACAGCGCTCCTGCATCCGTTACTTTAAGTTCTTCATTGTATTTATAAAACTATATGCAACCTAACTACAAAATGTTATTAGCATTAAATGAAAAGTACCACCTCAACTTCGAGACATCTTCATAGAGGATATTCCTCTCTACATGTAGAAAGAGTAAATATACAATTTACGTCCCTATTACGTGAACGTGTTAAAGAAGTACATATATTTTTTATATGTAGCAAGGGTAATTAGGAACATAACGCAACGTGAAAAATTAATCTACTACTTCGATAATTTATCAACATGTAAAGCAACTGTGTAGAGCATCTGTAATGTTTGAATATTAAGTGGGGTTAGTGTATATGATTTTATATGATGTATAATATATACATATGTTCCACAGAGGCTACAAGTTTGCAGGTGACAATCCTTTAACGCACTCGAGACTGCTACATTATTACGAAACTATTTTCAGTAGTCATCAATAATTTTTAGTTGCTGCCTCATCCTTTAAACATGCGATGTGCTACACGATTCGTCAGTCTCGAATGCGTTAAAAGTTCCGAACGCAAAGGGTCGAATTAACATTTATTAACAATAGACTTAGGATTTCGTTTGGTCGCAATGCAGACACGCTTGCAAGAAACGACAATGTTAAATTAATAAACGAAAAGGAAGTTGCAGTTTAAAAGGGAATTAAGAGATAATGATCATACTGTCTGTCAGTCGTTTCGAAACTAGAATACAATTTGGAGAGATTTAATTATACCCTCTCAAGGGTTCTAGTAATTTCAGATAAAAAAAACTGGGATCGAGGGTGATGATCGCCGGAATTGCATAACGGAGACGTGTGTATTTCCTTGTTTTATTTCTCTGAACATTAGGACAAAATTGTAATCAATCGCTTATCCGTTTACCGTAAATCCAATAATGTCTGTAATAATGAATTAGCGTTATATTAAATGTACCGATGAGAGATTTAATAATCACACTTTCCTCCTATCTTTCTCATTCTCATTCTCTCTCTCTCTCTCTCTCTCTCTCTCTCTCTCTCTCTCTCTCTCT
>NW_026534365.1:0-5048 GCF_026225885.1 Hylaeus anthracinus
TCAGGGGGCCGTCCATATTTTATCTGATCGGTTGGCCTTCCCCCCCCGGTTGACTCTAGTTTCTTTAGGACCATGATCAAAGAAGCGAACTTCTGGGGCAACGATTTCGTCATGTCGGGTAGCGACTGCGGCCACGTGTTCATCTGGGATAAAGACACGGCAAAACTGTGCATGTTGCTCGAGGCTGATCAACACGTGGTCAACTGTCTACAACCCCATCCGTATTTGCCTTTGCTGGCTACCGCAGGCATCGATTACGATGTCAAGCTCTGGGCACCCATAAACGACGAGTCCACCTTTGACGAGAACTTTGCCGAAGATGTAAGTCACATGAAGCCAGATATGGACAGAATTTTCATCTACATAACGAACTTTTAATATTGAATAGAAAAATATTTTTTAATCTGTTATTCGTTCAATGTAAAATTCTTAAATTTTGTCCATCTCTGCTACTAATGCACTGTTCGTGTAAACGGTACAACAATTTCTGGATATTTCCAGTTGAAAAAGAGGAACGCGATCATGTTGGAAGAGACCAGAGACACAATGACCGTACCTGCTACTTTTATGATCAGAATGCTGGCATGTCTCAATCAGATACGCAGAGGTAGTGAAAATTTATAATAATACTCCCCAAGACTTCCTGGTAGTTCACTACACTAGTATGACCGAAGATACGTAGTTAAGAAAATAATATACAGGAGAGTTTGGCAGCTTTTCCTGTTACGTGCAGGTATTGGAGTATATAACAGTGTAAAGAGTTTTGTCTCACCCTTATCGCGTTGTGAGTTTGTTTAACTTTGTGGTTCCAAACAGTACGCTCATGAATCTTCATCTTACGTTTTTGTTTTCTCTTTATGTCATTATTTTTTTTTTTTTTTCAAAATTGCATAGCACAACGTTCATTCTGTTTTACTAGGTTTACTACTCGTTACGCGACCTGACGAATACAAAGAGAAATATTTAATATCGTGTTAACATAGAGTTAAAGGGAAAGAACGTCTTTGAGAAAAGGACAGAGTAAAGTACAAAGTCTTACATTTTTTCGCTTATCATTCCTAAGCCACTCAGAGGCTGAATATTAATAAAAAAAAAAGAAAAAAAAATGGTATTGTTAAAATTTTGTAATTTTCTATGTTACTGACAATATTTATGTGTATACAAGAACAGAGATACTAAATATTGCTCATATATATATATATATATATATATATATATATATATATCCTACCTATTTAAAATTGTTGTAGCGATGGAAATAAAGTTTTTAATCAAAACACAAAGAAAATATCTTTACTATACCAGAAAATGCGTGCATTCACGGTATGAAAAAGGTATTTTACACTATATGTATATATGTCCTTTATCATTAGATTTATTTATTTAGCACGTAACATATTAAAACGAGATTATACGAATACAAAACTATTCTTGAATTTTTTTTTCATTTATCCACGAAAATTCATTCAAGTTTTCCACAAATGCAACCGATAACAATCATTCTTCTCACTGTAATTAAACGTGGTTGTCAAGTGTATGCTCTTGAATGTTGTATGTCGATACGTGTACGAGATTCTTAATTTAGTACTTTATTTTATTTCAAACAAGATCACGCCACTTTTCTCTCTTTACGCTTCACCGACATAAAGCTTCTGAGTGTTATTCCCGTGATAATAATATTGCACAATTCTCGAGATACTGCTCTTTAAGAGCAATCGTAACTTTTAAATATTCAATACAACACATGACCACTTTCTAAAGAGCAACTATCTACGCATAGTACTAGTATTATTATATCGAAAACCAACGAAAAATCTAAGGGAACAAAGCATTGCACATTATTTCACGCGAACAGGAGATCAAGATTGGAATCGAAGATTGGCTGCTTCACGGTCATTTGTCTGAATGAGAAAGGAGAAAAACACAAAGTAGCTACTAGACTCGAGCAAGCTCAATTTGAAATAAAAATAAGAAATTTCCGAATAATTTATTTCATTTTTAGCTATATAATATGATAGTAAAGTTCGTATGGGAACCTGTTAGACACCCTGTATACTTGTGATTTACATAACTCAATTACCACATAGTCTAGGAACGATGAATACGACGATAGATACGTAAAATAGTAACGAAACACATTTCTTATACCAATTTCTTTTTCCTTTAGAATTTCTTTATCAATTACTTACTTTAATGGCGCAGTGAAATTTGTAATTTCGTTTATAAAAAAATTTAGAAGCGTACAAGCAATATTATTATCAAAGTTATCTCATATAATTTCTACAAATGTTATTTTAAAAGTGCCCAGGTATTGGTAGCTATTAATTATTTAGGTAATTCTGACTCTAAAACAGAATACTACAGAATACTTCCGGTTCTTTTGTAGGTCGCGGTCGGAACAGGGGGAGAAGCGGACACGAGCCCACCGAATTACGAGGTTGCTAAGCGATTTTCGACGAAATTTTTGGGAGGTCGGTCCCGACGACACAGCATATCACAATGTCGACAGTCCCAACCGACTAATCAGGTTGAAAAAAAGAAAAAAAAAGAAACACCACGTATTATTTGATTTATCGTTGCAAGCGTAATTTTCAATTAATTGTAAGAATATTCAATCATGATAAGCTTCCGTATCTCCAGTTATATCGCTCTCGGAGAGAGATAAGTCGTTTCTTTATTATATTTTTCTTCGCAAATTCTATTCAAGGCCCGATCTTCTCGATATGTACACGAAACTCCGTTACCACCAACGAATGTTTATCGCGATACAAACGCTATCTTGCCTTACGGAGCTGATCGAATTACCTGTCGTGTTTGTGTACGCCAATATTTTTCTTATTCTCTTTTATTTTGTGTGTGTACGCGTGTGCGTGTGACTCGAGCGAGATACTCAATGCGTCGCTCTAACTTTTATTTTCTTCTTTGAAATAGATCACCTGGCTGATTCGAAACATATAGCGATTACGTGGCGAATTTCACACGAAATAATGTTATTGTAACGATAGACACAAGTAATGGAGTAGATAACAGATAAGAGTGGGTTTAACGACCGACGCATTGTTCCGGGAGGCGAGGTGTGCAGGTGTTCCGAGGCTGTACTTTAAAAAAGAAAAGAAAAGAAAAAAAAACACGAAGTCGCTAGTGCATTATACTTGTAATTTTCTACGTTCTCTTAATTCGCGAGCAGTAGAACGAGGAACGGTAACGAGCGACTCGTCGTGACCCGAATGTAAACGTTTCTATTGTTTCGGTTGGTTCCGCTTTGTTAATGTTAGCGCGTGTAGACGTTGCACGGCTAGATAAGCGAATGGCGGCGTGCCACTCGAAAGGCTTTAACTATTTTAACTCTTTGCGCTCGGATTACGCGTCGGGGCCGATATGGATTTGGGAGAGGAATTCTTGACACTTACAACTTGTAAGTACAGGGCGGTTGGAGAGTAATTGAACATTTTTAAAAATGTATTTTAGTGGCTAAGAATATTTTTGAACGTGGTAGACTAATCAAATCTCCGTTACCAATCGGATTAGAGTACGTTTTTATACGAAATAATCGAATTAATTGCGCATTTTAAACACAATATACAACCTTAGGGAGACATCTATTTTTTTTTTTTCTTATTGATCTCGTGCAAAAATAAATTTCTCTTCGGGTATATGTATTGGAAATAGTTATAAATATCGTGTAATGATCGAGACTCGTTGGGTATTGGTAGCACAAGTATCGTAAGTATGTAAATAATGTACAAATTGATGATGGTTGTTAATTTGTCGGGATGTGAATACGGGAAAAATATAAATGTAAGATTTAGAAATGAAAAAGATATGTTTTTATTTAAAAAGGTCAATAAGAAATGGCTACTATCCCTTAGGGTTGGATATTTTGCTATAAAACTCAATTGTTGAATAAAATATACTTTTCGAAATATTTAATTATTTTCTCGATCGCTCTGTGATAAGTGTGCTGTGCCTTAGATTGCTACTCACTAACATTCGTACATAAAACAGCGCTCCTGCATCCGTTACTTTAAGTTCTTCATTGTATTTATAAAACTATATGCAACCTAACTACAAAATGTTATTAGCATTAAATGAAAAGTACCACCTCAACTTCGAGACATCTTCATAGAGGATATTCCTCTCTACATGTAGAAAGAGTAAATATACAATTTACGTCCCTATTACGTGAACGTGTTAAAGAAGTACATATATTTTTTATATGTAGCAAGGGTAATTAGGAACATAACGCAACGTGAAAAATTAATCTACTACTTCGATAATTTATCAACATGTAAAGCAACTGTGTAGAGCATCTGTAATGTTTGAATATTAAGTGGGGTTAGTGTATATGATTTTATATGATGTATAATATATACATATGTTCCACAGAGGCTACAAGTTTGCAGGTGACAATCCTTTAACGCACTCGAGACTGCTACATTATTACGAAACTATTTTCAGTAGTCATCAATAATTTTTAGTTGCTGCCTCATCCTTTAAACATGCGATGTGCTACACGATTCGTCAGTCTCGAATGCGTTAAAAGTTCCGAACGCAAAGGGTCGAATTAACATTTATTAACAATAGACTTAGGATTTCGTTTGGTCGCAATGCAGACACGCTTGCAAGAAACGACAATGTTAAATTAATAAACGAAAAGGAAGTTGCAGTTTAAAAGGGAATTAAGAGATAATGATCATACTGTCTGTCAGTCGTTTCGAAACTAGAATACAATTTGGAGAGATTTAATTATACCCTCTCAAGGGTTCTAGTAATTTCAGATAAAAAAAACTGGGATCGAGGGTGATGATCGCCGGAATTGCATAACGGAGACGTGTGTATTTCCTTGTTTTATTTCTCTGAACATTAGGACAAAATTGTAATCAATCGCTTATCCGTTTACCGTAAATCCAATAATGTCTGTAATAATGAATTAGCGTTATATTAAATGTACCGATGAGAGATTTAATAATCACACTTTCCTCCTATCTTTCTCATTCTCATTCTCTCTCTCTCTCTCTCTCTCTCTCTCTCTCTCTCTCTCTCTCTCT
>NW_026534366.1:0-5060 GCF_026225885.1 Hylaeus anthracinus
CTCTCTCTCTCTCTCTCTCTCTCTCTCTCTCTCTCTCTCTCTCTCTCGTTTTGCACTCTCGTCTCTCATTCTCGCGCCATTCTCGCACTCATTCTCATTTTCGCTCATGCACTCCCTTGTCTTCGTTTCTTTCTCTTTAGTTTGGCAAATCCCGCGACGACACGCTGAACGGCGATTTATTTTTTATATTCGCGAGGGATCGTTGATCGAAGACTCGAGAAGCTAGCCTTCGTGGATCACACTTCCCCAGAGATGGGCAACGTTAGGTGAAAAGTTTCAAATAACGAACAGAAGGTGGTAAAGCTTCGATTCGTTATTTGTTTAATAGAAACGTAAAACAAGAAATTACTATTCAATACGAATTATTGTTGAAGAGATTATTCATTTATTTAGATAATCGAATAGAAGAGATTTGAATCTAAAATTCTAAATGGTAGAAAGTATGCTAACTATTGAGATAAATAGCGCAATGATATTCTTTTTCTTGAACGAAGGTTGAACTTTGCACAGTAATAGTTTAATCGAAGAAAAGTGAATTTTATTGTTTGAATAAAGTGTGAATTTGAATAGAATCCTGCCCATCTCTGCTCGTCCCTCTCTCTCGCCGACAGTTGGCGTCGCTTGGGACTCCGCGGAAACGCGACACCAGCTGGAGAACGTAAATTAAAACCAGAAAACACCTTTCTACACCTTTTCGTATCGAATGGAGGTCGTTGGAAGGCAAAACCACCAAAGTTAATCGTGATTTTTAAAAGCAATTTCCTTTCAACTCAAATTCATGAACGAATAAATAAATTGCTTTGGATTCAAAACTTTTTAGTGGCTCTAGGATATCTGAGTTTCCTCGAGAATCGATAGGCATATCGACAGAATCATTCTACATATCAGAGATTCGCTATCGACGTTAATTTTAGATGATGACGCCGACAGCTGTCTTAATTTAGAAGGGGAAACACGTCAAGAGCTGCGTGATTTTCGATAAAAAATCTCAGAGCGTAAACCCGAAAATCGTGATAAGCATTGGCACGTTTGTTTATCGTACAAGATACTTCAGATTGCTAATCGAACCCTTAGGGTGTCGTGCTAGAATCTGATCGAGATCTAACGTCGAAGGTTGCGTTGATAAACTCTGAGATATATTAACAAGATTGGAAATAATGTAGGTTCGTCCCGTAGACTAATGCGTCACTTTAAAGATGAGTTGACATAGATCGAGATGTTTATTCACATTCCTCGATGAAGTTGAATTAGAATTCTGAAGCATGCCCAGTGTCAAGAAATTTTTATTTAAAAAACGACGTGGATAACTATGTTTGATGAAGATGGGAGAGAAGGAACAAGAGTTTTAATTGAAGTTTTAATGAAAAGCTCGTTCAGCCTCGAGATCAACCATCTGGGGATCAAACTCGACGAGTTACTCGAGGGTGGAGTGCAAACTGCGTTGAATTCTGTCAACACAGACACCTGTTTTAATTTAAAAGAAACTCTCGAGGAAACCAGAATTTTCGCATAAAATCGTTCGATGGAGGCTAAGCTAGATAACAATGCTAGATTTCAAGTGATCCTAGGTGGAGGATACTCAGACTCGATTTAATTTCAGGGAAGAGGATAAAAGGAGGTAAAGATGGAAGCTAAGATCGTCGACTTTGGAATGGAATTCGGTAATTAAAAATTTGTAAGCGTATCGATCAACAATCCCGATTTGAAATGATCCACATGGAGGCTTGATTTAATTACAGAGAAGAAAACTGAACAAAAACCACTGATCCACGAATCCTCGATTAATACGCGCAAGACTGAATCAGATCGTTTTCTGATTCAAGGATCCGTGAAACAATCCTTCCCTTCCAGCTGGTGTCCGTGAAACGCTAATTTTTGTAATCTCAGCAATCCTGTACGCCATCGCAACGCTCGTAGAAGTAAAAACACGAATGTCGCGCGCGGAAGCGACGTCGCAGTTGCACGTGAACAATCCTCTAATGCGCGGTGACGGTGTAATCATAGTTAACAATAACAATGACAGTCAATAATGATGACAGTAATAATAATGACAATAATATCGATAAGAATAGTTAGTGAACGTTTACAATCTATTACATACTTAGTCGGAGGGGACGTCGCTCAGATTTTTTCGAGGCACAGTTGGATCGCACGTCAGCTATTTTAAATTGTTTTCGTCCGCTCGTGTTGGGACACGAACAATCTTTTCTCCCTGGGTTTTCTCATTTATCGTTTTGTTTGTAATCCTTTTACGTTTATCGTTTATGTTTTCTTTTTTTAAGCTCGAAAGGGTCTGTCTGTGCTCTTTCGCTCGTAGCGGCCGACGCAGAGACCGGCAACGTTATCAAACAACAAATTAAAGGTTTATCGACCTTTTTCCCATTCGTCGCTGGTTGTGTTTGTATTTTTTCAGTTGGTAACGGACTTTTTTTTTTAACTACCTCGGTTAACAGTTAGCTTAATTTCTCGCTCAGGTTCAACAAGTTCATAGCACTGAAAGGGTTAACGGTAGATTGATGCCTCGTGTTGTTCGAATAAAATTCGTTGCCAGACTCTGGTCTGGTGTACGTTCGACCGTTCGACGATGAAAAGCGAGACTGGGGATGTTTATGCTAATTCATATTTTCAAAGACACAGAAAAAGAATTGAAATTAAACTAAAAGCGCGTCATTCAATTTTTGTATTTTCATATACGTATATTCCCCGTATTTCCAATTGCTGTAGATGCATAAACATCCAGTCTGCTCACGATTTATTTTATTTTTTGCCTCTATTGCAACGAAGATATGTAAACGGCGTCGAAGCTCGTTGGAATTGCTCGAGAACTGGTTCGATTATCGCTGAGAATTTTCTCCTTTTTTAAACATCTGTCTATTTTGTTTTTCTTTGTCATACGCATCGAACGGTCGAAGCACGATCGTCGATCCGATCGATCGAGGATCGGGCATCGTGCATAAATCAACCGAGCTGTACCTCAAGACACTGAATCACGCGCGGGACACGCGCGCTAGATACAATTAATATCAACTATGCGTACAAGTGGATTCGCAAATAGTTACGGAACGATCAAAAATTGAATCGACGCGGACTCCAAGTAGCGTAGAGACCGGAAAGAAGGTCTTCGGTGTCGAATAGTAAAATACGGAACGCGCGCGATTAAAAATATAGTTCTCGAGCTCGCCACGATCGTCGTCGAAGGCATAAATCACGAAGATCGAAGATCAAGCACGCTCTACAACCGTTTTAAAACCGCTTAAAAACACGTCGGATATGTTCTGGGTTCCTCCAGTGTAATTTCCAAAGATCGATTAGAGGAAATCCGCGATGGTGTCGATCGAATTATAAAGTCAGTGACACCTCGTGATTCAAATCGCTAGACGAGTCGCTGAAATCGCTCGTGACGAGCACGATCGAGCGATCCTTTCTTTTCGTCGATCATTAGCAACTGAAACAAAATGATCAGAAAACGTCGAGGTAATCGATTCTTTACGACTAGATTCCATTAGAAACCAGAGGTGAGCGAAATGCTCTTCTAGACAATCAGAGCTTCGAATGATGAATCAAGGATAAATAACCATTCATCTATCGTTCGTTCAATAAAAATTAAATTATAGGGTTAACTACTAAGTTAAACGAACAACAGTTCTCTTGAATAATTATTCAATTGTAAGCTGATTATTTAAGGCTTCTATTCACCATCTATTGGTCATATAAAATTTCGAATAATGAATAAAAGATAGGAATTAGGATTTGATTTATGGAACGAAAGATACCACTACGAACAAATGAAAGATTAGTCGTTCGATCGAATAAATATTTTATTCGCCTCTCGTGTGAATGAAAATTTCGCCCACCTCTCAACAGGACAAAACGCGACTCTGGACACGTGGTTTGAGCGCGTTACAGCGTATATATATATATCGTGGAAAGTTAATCTCGCGGTTCGGCAATTCGCAAACTGGAAGTTTTCGCCATTAACCGAGAAAGAACTCGAGAGGAATTCCCAAGTAAAACACTTGCAGGTGGTAATGAACGTTTTCCTTGGTAACGCAAACTGTCAACACATCGAGAAAGTTGCGTGTTCCTTTCAGAGGAAACGGAAGTCTTCGCGTTGAAAGAAATTAAGGACCGTTCAAGTCAAAGGACAGCAGGCGTTAACAAATTCTACATCCTTGAAGATGAAACGACGACAAATGAGAGCACAGGGACAGATTGCAGAGATGCTGAAAGACTGTCCAATCTCGAGGAAGCTCGAGAAACTTTTCCAACGGATTCAAAAGCTTTTAAGATAAACAGGCCAACTACTGTGAACGTTAATTAACGACTCCTGCTTCTCCAAGGCAGTTTTTACACCGAGACGACATTCAGTCTGTGAAGTTAAACACTCGTAGGTGCTAATGAACGTTTGCTTCGGTGAGATACATCGAAAAAGTGGTCGAAATTAAAAAGGGACAAAGGACTTCACGAGTCAAAGACTCCAGGCGTTAAGAAAATTTTATTTTCTGTATAATAAAACGATTAATTGTAAGGCAGGAACGTCTGGAAAATTGTAAAGAACCCTGAAAGACTGATCGATCTTGAGGAAAGTTGAGAAGTGTTTGTAACAAGTTTACAAGTTTTCAACTTAAACGAAACTACTTCGAAGTAACCTGAATGCTAATTAATAATTTCTGTTTCTAGAAGAAGCTTCGAAAGGGAAGAGAAGCGAAGGAACAAAAGCATTCGACTGATTGCAGAGAGAAAATTGAAATGGCAAATGGCGCAACGAGTTTGAAAATCGCCGATGGGACTAGTAGATCTCGGTAGACTTTTTTACGGAATGTGAGAAAACCTCGGAGATTGTAGAACAATTAACGCTACTATATCCTATAAATATACAGTGAGCCCTGAAGATTCTTGCGTACTTCATTTTTTAAAGATAAGAAGCTGTAAAGAAGTTGGTTAGTATAATGTACTGTGAGGAGATGAGAAGTTGGCTAGTAGATCGAATTGGTAACAGAGTGGTAATCATTAAAAAAAAAAAAAAATTAAATTTCCAAGTTAACATATCAATTAAGAGT
>NW_026534367.1:0-5059 GCF_026225885.1 Hylaeus anthracinus
CTCTCTCTCTCTCTCTCTCTCTCTCTCTCTCTCTCTCTCTCTCTCTCGTTTTGCACTCTCGTCTCTCATTCTCGCGCCATTCTCGCACTCATTCTCATTTTCGCTCATGCACTCCCTTGTCTTCGTTTCTTTCTCTTTAGTTTGGCAAATCCCGCGACGACACGCTGAACGGCGATTTATTTTTTATATTCGCGAGGGATCGTTGATCGAAGACTCGAGAAGCTAGCCTTCGTGGATCACACTTCCCCAGAGATGGGCAACGTTAGGTGAAAAGTTTCAAATAACGAACAGAAGGTGGTAAAGCTTCGATTCGTTATTTGTTTAATAGAAACGTAAAACAAGAAATTACTATTCAATACGAATTATTGTTGAAGAGATTATTCATTTATTTAGATAATCGAATAGAAGAGATTTGAATCTAAAATTCTAAATGGTAGAAAGTATGCTAACTATTGAGATAAATAGCGCAATGATATTCTTTTTCTTGAACGAAGGTTGAACTTTGCACAGTAATAGTTTAATCGAAGAAAAGTGAATTTTATTGTTTGAATAAAGTGTGAATTTGAATAGAATCCTGCCCATCTCTGCTCGTCCCTCTCTCTCGCCGACAGTTGGCGTCGCTTGGGACTCCGCGGAAACGCGACACCAGCTGGAGAACGTAAATTAAAACCAGAAAACACCTTTCTACACCTTTTCGTATCGAATGGAGGTCGTTGGAAGGCAAAACCACCAAAGTTAATCGTGATTTTTAAAAGCAATTTCCTTTCAACTCAAATTCATGAACGAATAAATAAATTGCTTTGGATTCAAAACTTTTTAGTGGCTCTAGGATATCTGAGTTTCCTCGAGAATCGATAGGCATATCGACAGAATCATTCTACATATCAGAGATTCGCTATCGACGTTAATTTTAGATGATGACGCCGACAGCTGTCTTAATTTAGAAGGGGAAACACGTCAAGAGCTGCGTGATTTTCGATAAAAAATCTCAGAGCGTAAACCCGAAAATCGTGATAAGCATTGGCACGTTTGTTTATCGTACAAGATACTTCAGATTGCTAATCGAACCCTTAGGGTGTCGTGCTAGAATCTGATCGAGATCTAACGTCGAAGGTTGCGTTGATAAACTCTGAGATATATTAACAAGATTGGAAATAATGTAGGTTCGTCCCGTAGACTAATGCGTCACTTTAAAGATGAGTTGACATAGATCGAGATGTTTATTCACATTCCTCGATGAAGTTGAATTAGAATTCTGAAGCATGCCCAGTGTCAAGAAATTTTTATTTAAAAAACGACGTGGATAACTATGTTTGATGAAGATGGGAGAGAAGGAACAAGAGTTTTAATTGAAGTTTTAATGAAAAGCTCGTTCAGCCTCGAGATCAACCATCTGGGGATCAAACTCGACGAGTTACTCGAGGGTGGAGTGCAAACTGCGTTGAATTCTGTCAACACAGACACCTGTTTTAATTTAAAAGAAACTCTCGAGGAAACCAGAATTTTCGCATAAAATCGTTCGATGGAGGCTAAGCTAGATAACAATGCTAGATTTCAAGTGATCCTAGGTGGAGGATACTCAGACTCGATTTAATTTCAGGGAAGAGGATAAAAGGAGGTAAAGATGGAAGCTAAGATCGTCGACTTTGGAATGGAATTCGGTAATTAAAAATTTGTAAGCGTATCGATCAACAATCCCGATTTGAAATGATCCACATGGAGGCTTGATTTAATTACAGAGAAGAAAACTGAACAAAAACCACTGATCCACGAATCCTCGATTAATACGCGCAAGACTGAATCAGATCGTTTTCTGATTCAAGGATCCGTGAAACAATCCTTCCCTTCCAGCTGGTGTCCGTGAAACGCTAATTTTTGTAATCTCAGCAATCCTGTACGCCATCGCAACGCTCGTAGAAGTAAAAACACGAATGTCGCGCGCGGAAGCGACGTCGCAGTTGCACGTGAACAATCCTCTAATGCGCGGTGACGGTGTAATCATAGTTAACAATAACAATGACAGTCAATAATGATGACAGTAATAATAATGACAATAATATCGATAAGAATAGTTAGTGAACGTTTACAATCTATTACATACTTAGTCGGAGGGGACGTCGCTCAGATTTTTTCGAGGCACAGTTGGATCGCACGTCAGCTATTTTAAATTGTTTTCGTCCGCTCGTGTTGGGACACGAACAATCTTTTCTCCCTGGGTTTTCTCATTTATCGTTTTGTTTGTAATCCTTTTACGTTTATCGTTTATGTTTTCTTTTTTTAAGCTCGAAAGGGTCTGTCTGTGCTCTTTCGCTCGTAGCGGCCGACGCAGAGACCGGCAACGTTATCAAACAACAAATTAAAGGTTTATCGACCTTTTTCCCATTCGTCGCTGGTTGTGTTTGTATTTTTTCAGTTGGTAACGGACTTTTTTTTTTAACTACCTCGGTTAACAGTTAGCTTAATTTCTCGCTCAGGTTCAACAAGTTCATAGCACTGAAAGGGTTAACGGTAGATTGATGCCTCGTGTTGTTCGAATAAAATTCGTTGCCAGACTCTGGTCTGGTGTACGTTCGACCGTTCGACGATGAAAAGCGAGACTGGGGATGTTTATGCTAATTCATATTTTCAAAGACACAGAAAAAGAATTGAAATTAAACTAAAAGCGCGTCATTCAATTTTTGTATTTTCATATACGTATATTCCCCGTATTTCCAATTGCTGTAGATGCATAAACATCCAGTCTGCTCACGATTTATTTTATTTTTTGCCTCTATTGCAACGAAGATATGTAAACGGCGTCGAAGCTCGTTGGAATTGCTCGAGAACTGGTTCGATTATCGCTGAGAATTTTCTCCTTTTTTAAACATCTGTCTATTTTGTTTTTCTTTGTCATACGCATCGAACGGTCGAAGCACGATCGTCGATCCGATCGATCGAGGATCGGGCATCGTGCATAAATCAACCGAGCTGTACCTCAAGACACTGAATCACGCGCGGGACACGCGCGCTAGATACAATTAATATCAACTATGCGTACAAGTGGATTCGCAAATAGTTACGGAACGATCAAAAATTGAATCGACGCGGACTCCAAGTAGCGTAGAGACCGGAAAGAAGGTCTTCGGTGTCGAATAGTAAAATACGGAACGCGCGCGATTAAAAATATAGTTCTCGAGCTCGCCACGATCGTCGTCGAAGGCATAAATCACGAAGATCGAAGATCAAGCACGCTCTACAACCGTTTTAAAACCGCTTAAAAACACGTCGGATATGTTCTGGGTTCCTCCAGTGTAATTTCCAAAGATCGATTAGAGGAAATCCGCGATGGTGTCGATCGAATTATAAAGTCAGTGACACCTCGTGATTCAAATCGCTAGACGAGTCGCTGAAATCGCTCGTGACGAGCACGATCGAGCGATCCTTTCTTTTCGTCGATCATTAGCAACTGAAACAAAATGATCAGAAAACGTCGAGGTAATCGATTCTTTACGACTAGATTCCATTAGAAACCAGAGGTGAGCGAAATGCTCTTCTAGACAATCAGAGCTTCGAATGATGAATCAAGGATAAATAACCATTCATCTATCGTTCGTTCAATAAAAATTAAATTATAGGGTTAACTACTAAGTTAAACGAACAACAGTTCTCTTGAATAATTATTCAATTGTAAGCTGATTATTTAAGGCTTCTATTCACCATCTATTGGTCATATAAAATTTCGAATAATGAATAAAAGATAGGAATTAGGATTTGATTTATGGAACGAAAGATACCACTACGAACAAATGAAAGATTAGTCGTTCGATCGAATAAATATTTTATTCGCCTCTCGTGTGAATGAAAATTTCGCCCACCTCTCAACAGGACAAAACGCGACTCTGGACACGTGGTTTGAGCGCGTTACAGCGTATATATATATATCGTGGAAAGTTAATCTCGCGGTTCGGCAATTCGCAAACTGGAAGTTTTCGCCATTAACCGAGAAAGAACTCGAGAGGAATTCCCAAGTAAAACACTTGCAGGTGGTAATGAACGTTTTCCTTGGTAACGCAAACTGTCAACACATCGAGAAAGTTGCGTGTTCCTTTCAGAGGAAACGGAAGTCTTCGCGTTGAAAGAAATTAAGGACCGTTCAAGTCAAAGGACAGCAGGCGTTAACAAATTCTACATCCTTGAAGATGAAACGACGACAAATGAGAGCACAGGGACAGATTGCAGAGATGCTGAAAGACTGTCCAATCTCGAGGAAGCTCGAGAAACTTTTCCAACGGATTCAAAAGCTTTTAAGATAAACAGGCCAACTACTGTGAACGTTAATTAACGACTCCTGCTTCTCCAAGGCAGTTTTTACACCGAGACGACATTCAGTCTGTGAAGTTAAACACTCGTAGGTGCTAATGAACGTTTGCTTCGGTGAGATACATCGAAAAAGTGGTCGAAATTAAAAAGGGACAAAGGACTTCACGAGTCAAAGACTCCAGGCGTTAAGAAAATTTTATTTTCTGTATAATAAAACGATTAATTGTAAGGCAGGAACGTCTGGAAAATTGTAAAGAACCCTGAAAGACTGATCGATCTTGAGGAAAGTTGAGAAGTGTTTGTAACAAGTTTACAAGTTTTCAACTTAAACGAAACTACTTCGAAGTAACCTGAATGCTAATTAATAATTTCTGTTTCTAGAAGAAGCTTCGAAAGGGAAGAGAAGCGAAGGAACAAAAGCATTCGACTGATTGCAGAGAGAAAATTGAAATGGCAAATGGCGCAACGAGTTTGAAAATCGCCGATGGGACTAGTAGATCTCGGTAGACTTTTTTACGGAATGTGAGAAAACCTCGGAGATTGTAGAACAATTAACGCTACTATATCCTATAAATATACAGTGAGCCCTGAAGATTCTTGCGTACTTCATTTTTTAAAGATAAGAAGCTGTAAAGAAGTTGGTTAGTATAATGTACTGTGAGGAGATGAGAAGTTGGCTAGTAGATCGAATTGGTAACAGAGTGGTAATCATTAAAAAAAAAAAAAATTAAATTTCCAAGTTAACATATCAATTAAGAGT